>NW_027041849.1:61301-63217 GCF_033297395.1 Canariomyces notabilis
GGGGGGCCCTGGTCGGGAGGTCTGTCGGTAAGGACTTCGACGACTTGGGGGTAGTGGTCCGAAGCCCTCCTCTCCTTTACTCCGTAATAGGAGCAAGTAAGCCCAGAGGAGGCCCACACTAAGTCGATTGTCGACGGCCGGCCCCGCTGGGTCCCCTGGGGCTCCCTAGTTATAGTACCCTGAGGGGTAACTAAATAGAGGTCCCAGGAGGTAGCTAGTTGGACCAGCCCTTCGGCCTCCCGTTCATACCGCTCGTACAGGTCCTACAGGGGGTGCTGGAGGTTGAAGTCCTCCATAAGGATCACCTGGTTGGTAGGTCTGGGTATTTGTTGTAGTAAGGTTGACAGGAGGGTCTTGTCGGTAGGAGGGTTGTAGATCGACCAAATTTCCAATCCTGGGCCCTCCTGGCCCAAAAACCACACACGACACCAATCTTCGGCCACCTCGTAGTCCCACTGGCTAAGGTCAAATCTCTTTCCAACGAATATAGCTGCCCGGCTACCCGGCCTGTGTACTAGGTGGTAGCGACTACTGCGGGGGCAGTAGGTTGACTTGGTCTGAGTATTCTTCCAGGGTTCCTGTATAGCTAGGAGGTCGTACTTGGCTTCCTCGAGGAGGACCTCGAGGTTCTCCTTAATACCCTGAGTATTCCACTGAAGTATCGATATACCCATTTAAAGTTCGATTTCGGTATCGGTATCGGAGGCTGGGGTAGTTGATTCGGAGGGCTGAGAAGAAGGAGATTGGGCCGAGGATTGGACTGGGGGAGACTGAGCTGAAGGTCGGGTAAGGAACTGTTCGAATAGGTTGGCTTGGGAGAAAAGGGGCTGGGTATTCGGGTTGGGCTGAGAGGAAGTAATCCTTAGTTGCTTGGGGTCTTGGGCTGCTCGTTCCGTATCCGACGGCCGGCCCCGCTTCCGAGTCGGCCCACTAGTGTGCCTAGTAAGGCCAATAGTCGGAAAAATAGGAGCCGGAGGCTTAGCCGATTCGAAGGTTCAGGGCCGGTATTGGTAGGATTCCCGAGCTATATTCCGGACCTTTACCCTCTCTGGGCAGGCCCGGTCGTAGGCCGGGTGCTTCCCTCCGCAGGCCGGGCACCTACAGGGTAGGTGGTTTACCACTGTAGGACACTGCTTTTCACCATCCTTACCACCTGGGCCGTGGGCACTAGTACCACAGCGGGGGCAGAGCGGGGCCTTCCTGCAATACCGACCAATATGTCCCCATTTCCAACACCTATAACACTGGGTCGGCTGAAGCGGGGCCCAGTAGGGCTCACAGTTAAATAACTGGGCCCGGAATAGGACCCCGGAATCACAGGCTTTCTTGGCCTCTTCCTGACTGTCGAAGGCTACCACCACGGAGACCCAGTTAAGTGCCGGGTCCTTGGGAAACCGGAAAACCACCTTCCCAACGGCCCGTAAATCGGCCTCCTTAGCAAAGTCGGCCTCCGTAACACCCTGAAGATCGGCCTTCCTTAGGCCCTTGACTAATACTCCGTAGGTACGACGGGCCTCCTTGGCCTGTTCCCCAAAGGCCTGTTGAATCCATTGGCCATTAGCCGAATACCAGTCCTTAGTTAACGTATCGGCGGAGGTAACCACGACGTCCCCACTGGGGAGCTTCCTAGCCGCTATAGCTCCCTTGCGTCCCGAGGCTTGGTTGACGGCCTGTACGATTTCCTGTGGGGTTCTCCTAGCTAGGTCGGCTGGTAATTGGCCTCCCCGAACTAGGACTTCCCGGCTTTGTTTAGCGGGGATGACTTTGGTAGGCGGGACTGCAGCTGGAATAGCGGGTCCCCTAGCTACATCGGCCCAGGATCGGGAAGTCTGATTGGTTAGGTTGGCTAGTTTGTTGTCCCTCAGGGCCGCTCGTACCTCCTCAGCCACTACCTTGCGAAGGCTAGGTAGGTCGAG
>NW_027041849.1:63882-175232 GCF_033297395.1 Canariomyces notabilis
GCGGGGCGGCCTGTGCGCACCCCACGAAAATCTTGACGGTTGGAACGCAGCTCGAATACAGCGAATTCGCGGCTCGAATGCAGCTGCGCAAGGTCCTGCGCGGGCCTGCAACTGGTACGAGTAGATAGGTCTTTTCGAGAGCAATTCAATGATGGTATTTTCGAAGGTTTTGCCAGCCCTGTGGGCAGGCAGTGGCAATGCAGAAGAAGAAGAACACTTAATAGCCAACGAGTATTATAACGTCGAGGAGATTTTGATATAGCGACAGGTAAAAAAAGGGACTGGAGTACCTAGTCAAGTGGGCAGGGTATGGGAAGAAGCACAACTCTTGGGAACCCACTGCCCATTTCAAGAAATGCCCCGAGGTACTAGAGGCATTCCACCAGAAGGTGCAATTGTCCACAACTCCTTCTATGAAATTCCGAACAGAACTTCACGAAGGGCGCCTTATGGTCGTCGGTGGATGAAATAGAGCAGATATTTATACATTCTTCACGTGACGTTTACATATGCCATCTTCCGGCTAGTGAGAACATTGGGAAGTAGTGCTTGAAAAGCCCTTGTTGAGAAAATACGGGACCGTGATTCTCTAGCGGCAAAAAGAAGTACCGAGTGGTAGAAAAGGTACGTACCGAGTGGCAGAGAAGGTACGTACCAAGTGGCAGAAACGGTATGAGGTGGTAGAAAAGGTACGTACCAAGTGGTAGAACTCAACCCCTTGCCACCGTACGTATTTCCAATCTGGATTCCAGACTCACCCGTCGCCACCACCGTCTTTACCGAATTGATCGTCTGATCTCTGATGAGGATCTCACGATGTACAACTGCCTCGGTGAATACTTGCCGACGTGGACCCTTGCATGGCCCCCCATCCTGACATCCTTGGCGGAGTTCCTTCCCGCGATTGCGTCGATCTTCTGTGCAGCCGCACCTGACAGATCCTTGTCGATCCCTCCCGCGGCATCCTTGAGCATTGTCAAACCTGCTTCGTCCTCCACCTCTTCGATTTCGATCCCGGCCAGCTTGTGACAAACGGCTTCGACCGGGAAGGCTTTCTCTAGCTCGTCAACAAAGCCGGCGATTTGGTCGACGATTTTCTCCAGGCTCTTCCCGTCGTAGAGTGCCCATACTGTCTTCTTCGCCAGGGTTGTATCTTTCTGTCTCCGACAAGCGAGGTCTTTCAGCCGCCTATACAGCGCTCGCCCGGCTGGCTTCATGTCCCTATCCTCAAACACCACCAGGTCCTGCTGGTCTGCAACGTGCTCGTATCGCTTCGACGTTTTCCGGGCGGACTCGAAGAGGAGCACAATTTCCTCGATGATCGACTGCGCCAATTGGACCGACTTGTCGGTCGGCGCGCTGGAGCGGAAACGCGGGTCATCATTGATCTTAACTGCCTTGCCTTATCGGCTCAGCGTGTCTTTCTAATGTCCAGCCTGAGTTGGCATCTCTCAAAGTCGCGCCCAAAGCGGCGACCTAGCTGGACGTACTCAAAACAGTCTACGCAGTTATTGAAGAGGCCGGCAACGCCCAACGCGCCAGCAACGATCCCGAACGGTTTAGCCATAGCATGTTGACTAGTTGTGGCTATCGAGGGGGGAAGAGGGGAAGATGAAAGCTGATGCACCTCTGCGGCTGAATGTTGCCTGGTTGAGTTGGCGGCGGGGTACCTGCAGTCGGCTTGATCGATGCCCAATTTGAGAGCATATACACGCCCAACTTAAAGATAGCGCGACCATCGCTTCAAACCATCCACTGTCACCACATATCAGCTCAGGTCACTACATCCCGAGGTGAGAACACGTTCATGTCAGCAATATTTATCACGACTCTGACGAGCGACTTCCTCTTGTCTTCTACGCCGACGTAACTTTTGACTCTCAATCACAACGCATAAGTGTGTTAGACGATCCTACGGCGAAAGCGCTCTAGGAAGTATAGCAATCGTTGTTCCATGCAATCCAACCGCTTCGTCGCCGCCACCATGGCAAATCGTGTCGGGTCACTACATGCCGAAGGGCAGGCACGGGTCCACGTGGGCAATAATTACTACAGTTCGAGCGACATCCTGCCGGCCGTACATGAGGCAGCTTTCGACTCTTTTGCCGAACAGAGCAACGCACAATGCCATCCTGACACCCGAATCGAGCTCCTCCGTCAGATCAGAGACTGGGCAGAAGATCCTCACGGTCAGAGCATCTTCTGGCTGAACGGCATGGCAGGGACCGGGAAATCCACCATCTCTCGCACCGTAGCGAAGGCGTTCGCAGACGACGGCCTCCTCGGCGCAAGCTTCTTCTTCAAAAGAGGTGAAGCAGACCGTGGCAAAGCCACCTTGTTTTTCCCCACCATTGTCAGTCAGCTTGTGCACAAAATCCCTACTCTGGCGCCTTTTGTCACAGACGCTATCATTGCCGACCCCGGCGTTGCCAGGAAGGCGCTGCCAGACCAGTTCAAGAAGCTCATCCTGCAACCACTTGGCCGCATTCACCAAGCTATGTCAAGTCTGATCGTCGTTGATGCTCTTGACGAGTGCGACGGAGACAATGACGTAAAAACCATTATCTCCCTGCTAGTACAAGCAAAGACACTGAGCTCCATGCGACTGAGGATTTTCATCACCAGCCGGCCTGAGTTGCCCATTCGCCTCGGATTTATGAACGTCCAGGGAAAGTATCAGGACCTGGCTCTACACCAAATACCGGAGCCAATCGTAGAACGCGATATATCTGCATTCTTAGGGCACACACTCGCGAGAATCAGGAACGATTACAACAGCCAAGCTCACGGAGACCTAAGGCTGCCGCCCGACTGGCCTGGCGAACATGTCATTCGGACTCTCGCTCAGATGGCCGTTCCATTGTTCATTTTTGCCGCAACCGTCTGCCGCTTTGTCGAAGATCCGGTGTGGTCTGACCCCGCCGGTCAGCTCGAGAAAGTCTTACAGTATCAGCGGAAGACCCATGATTCCGAGCTTGACAAACTCGACGCGACATATCTCCCAATTCTCAACCAGCTCACTGCTGGGCGTGCTGAGCCGCAGAGGGGCCGCTTATTAGCCGAGTTCCGGGATGTTGTTGGCCCTATTGTTCTCCTCGCCCAACCGCTCTCAGTGTCGTCGCTCGCACGACTTCTCATCATCTCTCCTACAGCTATATATGGCAGGCTCAACTCTCTCCACTCGGTCCTGAGAATTCCCCCAGAAATAGATACTCCTGTAAGACTCTTCCACCTGTCTTTCCGCGACTTCCTTGTCGATCCAACCAAGCGTGCCAAGGAGTTTTGGATCGACGAAATACAACATCACCGAACGCTGGCGGATAGATGTATTCAACTTATGCGCCAACACCTCAAGAGAGATATCTGCGATCTGCAAGTGCTGGGGAAACCGCGCTCGGAAATCGACCAACGAACCGTCGACGTCGCTTTGCCACCCGAAGTCCAGTACGCATGTCAGTACTGGGTCCACCACTGGAAGGCGAGCAAAGCCATTGTACGGGATGACGGCCCGGTTCACAGTTTCTTGAAGAGCCACCTCCTTTACTGGCTTGAAGCGCTCGCGCTTGTAGGCCGTATCTCGGAGAGTATCGGCATGGTAGACGACTTGTTAGCCCTACTCGATGTATGTTGCACCCTTGGTCCCCATCACCAATAGATACTAATATCGTCTTTCAGCCTGGAGATGCCACCGGAATATCTGTATTTCTCCGCGATATCAGACAGTTCGTTCTAAGCAGCCGATCGATTATTGATACAGCACCTCTTCAGGTATACGCTTCAGCACTTGTATTCAGCCCGATCCGCAGTATAACAAGAGAGTTGTTTAAACATGAGGAACAGGAGTGGATTACCACCGCACCGGTTGTAGAAGATGAATGGGGTCCATGCACGCAGACGCTCGAGGGGCATAGCGGCTGGGTCAACTCGGTCGCGTTCTCGCCCGATGCAAGGCCCGATGCAAGGCTCGTCGCCTCAGGATCATATGACGGGACTGTTAAGATCTGGGATGCGGTGACGGGCACATGCACACAGACGCTTCAGGGGCATAGCGGCGTGGTCAGGTCAGTCGCGTTCTCGCCCGATGCAAGGCTCGTCGCCTCAGGATCAAGCGACAAGACTGTTACGATCTGGGATGCGGCGACTGGGAGATGCACGCAGACGCTCAATACTAACAGAATCCCCAATGCCATATCATTTACTCCAACCGGCTCACATCTCCAGACGGATTTTGGTACTATCGATCTAGCTATGCCGCCGCCATACACCCTCCACCTGGTACCGTCAAGAACTGCTTCGCCAACCCTCCATCGTCAAGACTACGGTGTAAGCTCGGATGGCAGGTGGGTCACGACGGGCTCGGAAAACTGGCTTTGGCTGCCTCCAGAATATCGACCGGAATGCTCGGCCGTAGCGCCATCAACAATCGTTATCGGCAGTTTATCCGGACGAGTGTCAGTTATAGCGTTTCGGACAAAACCGACGCATCCGTTAGAACATTGATCACGCACTGATTTTGTCTCTTACTTTTTCATCATAGCGTGCCACAGAAAAGGGTCTGGGAGGCGCCGTTAATTTATATCCGTCGATGTTCGAGTATGTTCAAGAAACTTCTTCTGGTCTTTGTTATTCCTGCGACCTAAAAATCGCCAGTTTCCAAAATCGTAATGTGGTGACGTCATATGACTGCCGATTCAGACATCTTCGGCTTTGGCCTCTTCCGTCCGTCTCAAATCCAGCTCACCGACAGCGACAGAGGCGCACGGGAAGTTCATCAAGTACCCTGCCTATGTCCTGAAATTCTTCCAGCCCAAGAATGGCAAAAGCAGAGTGTGGATAGAGAAGAATGAAACTAGTCTTATGGTGCCACTTTTCAAGGGCACAAAGATGTATTAATTTGCGTCTGGGACAGCGATACGACACACCGGATTCAATGGCACTGTGGGTTTGTCCTTCACCTTAGCGGGGAGACGGGCATTCAACCACTGACAGGAGATCTTATTTTTATTACCACCTTTTTCGTAGGCCCGGCGGCTGCGGAACCGGCAGGGCGGGAGACAGTGGTGGGCAAGGGAGAAGTAAACGAATGTGCAGGCAAGATAGGAGCCGCTGGGGAAAGAACCTCCTAGTCCTATTATTTGCGTAAATTCAGAAATTCATGCATGAAAGAATCCAACACTTCCTCTCGAGGAGAGACCCCTATTATCTCCTGGTCCAGTCTCCCGACTTCTCTAGATGCCTCTGAGACTATATGCCAACCGGGGTGGACTTCCGGGCGCCATCACTTACCGCATTCATGGGATGTAATCATTCCCCTAGGTGCCTCCTCCGCGCCCGTGCCGATTCCCATTCCCTCCACCCCAGCTCTCTGCTCACTGAGACAGCTGATAGACTGCAATGTCGGCCTGCTACTTTCTCGGCACAATTCTTGGGAACCCACCGCCCATTTCGAGAGAAATGTCCAGAGGTACTAGAGGCATTCCACAAGAAGGTGGCACGACTCCTATATAAACTTCACGTAGGGCGCCTTATAGTAGTCGGTAGATAAAATAGAGCCGATATTCATATATTAATCACATAACGTTTACATATGCCATTTTCCGGCTAGTGAGAACATTGGGAAGTAGTGCTTGAAAAGCCCTTGTTGGAAAATACGGGACCGTGATTTCAGCGGCAAAAAGAAGGACCGAGTGGCAGAAAAGGTACGTACCAAGTGGCAGAACTCAACCATGTTCGATGAGCCCGATGAGACGGTAGGCTCAACGGATGCGCCACAAAAAACAACGTACCTCGCGTCGCTGATCCAATTTTTCGTTGAGCGATACGCCGTGCTTCGGCGTGAATGTCTCGCGACGTCACCCGCCCCTCTGCTTTACCCCTCGTTGTCATGGAGCATATCAAACCCACATAGAATAGCCTCCCCGGGCCTGAAGCGGTTATTTCAAAGCAAGTGGCCCATACATACGGTGTTTAAGATGCAGAGAGATCGCGTGGCTTTTTCACACAAGAATGGAAAGTGTCAATTTACCTGAACTGCATTGCTATACAATGAAAAACAGCACAACCTACCCTTAGACCCACGGAATCCCCTGATAGTCCCTAACATCTGTTGGTCCAGGGGCGCATTCGAATCGGACGGCCAAAGCAAGATCATCCGGTTCAACAAGGTACGCGTTTTGGTTGAAGCCATCCTCACCATGTAGGTATTGCCCCGATTTCGTATATTGCATTCTCATCGTCCTTATGTTGAGGTAGGGCAAACGGAAAACGTCCTGATTTCCCGGCCTCCACGACAAGCAGAGACTTCGACCCCTGTATGTGTCGCCGGAGCCGGCTGCATGTATAGAGCGTCGGCATCGGAAAACAGGCCGGTATTTGTCCACTCTCATCTCCTCCAGGACGGCTCCAGGTGTAGAACGGTTGCATCCCCCACCAACTCCATAGTGCCAGCCGATGCGGCGAGGTTGACACTGATCCTGCCATTGTGTCGGGCATAGCTCGGTCAAAGGGACAGTACCGGCCGTGCCAGTACTTGCACAAACCAGTTGGACTCCATTCTCGTTCGTCTCAGTCTCGTGCCACGTGGCGTCCGAGTCTCTAAGAAATTTGCTGCCGGGGACTGAAATGAGACTCTGACGTGTAAGGACATTCCGAAGTCCTCGAGTTTGCCGAGACGCACCCCAAACCACATGTTCAAATCCGGTGACAGCGAAATAGGGACCTAGTCCAAGCTGCGCTTGTTGCTGCCCTTCATGTAACTTCCTTCGTGCTAGCTCCTTGTCGATACCCTTACGGACTCGAACCACTAACCATAGCCTGAGTGGAAACCGTGCATTGCTGTATGTAGTAAGCGGATATCTCCAACGATTCAAGTCCGTCCCAATTAGAAAAGCGGCATAGCCATTCTCGATCATAGTCGTAATCCACGGCGCCACTTCTGGGATGTCTCTGAGTGGGCTTGTGAACATACTCACGGTATTTGGCCGACGAGGCGGGAACGACGGGAAGCGCGAGCGGCGCCATCTTATGTATGTGTGGCTGCGCTGGGAAGCCAAAAATGGATGCCAGGTAAAGCGGTTTCCCTGGATTCCGGGAACGACTTCTTTTTCGAAACCAACTGTTCAGGACTGGGACGCTTATTGGAAGATGGTGTAGGTGGGGTCGGGGATTGTGCAGCCTGAATAGATTGGAGGGAGGCAGGCCTGTGGTAAGGTACCAAGTACCCGGCTGTGACCAAGCACCCCGTACTGTCGAGACACCCGAAAATGGCGGCCCTGCCCTGCCAAATTCGGCGGCTAGAACAGCAAGTTCTGTACTTAATCTGTAAAATCGAAACTACAATTGGCCGTGGTTCCATCGTGGTTGCGATTTTCGCTGCGTGGTTCCAACGCAGGCCCAGGGTAGTACATTGCCCACGCCCCTGCACGCCAAGCCATTAGTTAGCCGATTACAAAAGTCACTTTTTCGTGGTTCCGCTGGAACCATAGTTCCGTTGGAGCAGGGCCTCAAGGCTGACTGTGAAATGAATTGCAAGGGGGGGGTCTTGAATTTCCACACCCTATCTGGAACACCGTCAGACATGGAACACACCGCTATAGGGGCGACAAATTGCCCGCAACGGGCCAATAAGAAGCTAGCGCCAAGCACCCGATGACAGGTAACCTCAATCCTGTAATATGTTCCGCGCCAGCCAAATTTGCTGGTGGCACGCACCACTCAAGATAACCAGTCCTGGCTAGATTGCGTGGTTGTAATGCAAGAATTGTGGTAGTTGTGATGGAAGAATTGTGGTGGTTGTTGTATGGTTGTTGTGGTAGTTATTGTTGTACTATCATCTGTAGGGTTCTTAACCACCGTTAGTTCTTAACCAGCCCGACATTTTTGCCAGCTGTGCCAAGAGTTGACAGATGCAGGGCCAATTCCCATTGGCCGTGGTTAAGAACTGACGGTGGTTAAGAACCCTACGTATGATGGTATGGGCCGTTGCTGTGGAAGCTGACCCTGTAGTGGATGTGACCGATAGTGTGGCGCCTGTTCCATGTCTGACGGTGTTCCAGAACCCTACTTACAATGGTACAGGTCGCAGCCGTCTACAGTTGCCAGATCCTGTCTGTGGCTGGAGAGCGGAATCGAACGATGATCGGTCAAAATGGTAGCCTCTGTTTTGTGCATCATACCGTCAAAATCCTTCAATTTGAAATTCATAGCATACTGATTTATCCGTATCCACAACAGTAATCGATTAGTTGCATCCACCAAGCTCAATATCATTGCCGTTTCGCTCTTATTGCTGCCATCCTCTGGTGTAGCCGAGGGGCAAAGCCTCCTTTGACCGAAATTGAGTGGCATTGGAAGATAGGCAGGAGCCGACGAGTATCATTGAGGTTTATTTTTTAACCACAAGCCTCTGCTAGTCTGCTCAAGCGAACCACCAGTTTAATTTCGAAAATTCTCCTCAAAAGCCGCACGAGACGGCGTTTCCTTGGGGCGCAGTGAAGTGGTTAGCTATTTGGAGTTGTCCAGGGGGTGGAATTGGGAAGCTTACTGTCAGCTGCCGTAAAATCTTTCGCAGGGCAGCCTGGAAATTTGTGTCCCAGCCATATTTATCAATATCAACAACCCCTTTCCCCTTTTTCTTGAGGAGTCCCTTTATCTTTTCAACGAGGAAGTGCTCAGGCTTGGCGAGGAGCGGCTGGTCTTTTCCTGATGGGACCGACATCTGATTTATGATGTTGAACATGCGACTCCGATCCCATAAAATCTCTTCGTCCTTGTCGGGTTTGGCCGGCCCGTTTTGACCTCGGATAACACCGCCCCGACGCGGAGTTTCATGGGATTCGGCGTCGGATTCAGGGCCGCTTTCCTCGCTAGAGCTGGTCTCGTCTTCCTCCTCTTTGGCTACCTCAGAGTACTGGGGCCGGGCATTTCTGTCCGACGGAGGGATGCCCGTTCCGAGCTTGAGAGTGCAATACAGCAACAGCCCTCCCAAGCCGGCCGCAACGGCGGTAGCGAAGGAACTTCCTGTCTGGGACTCGGATGTGCCGTCGCTGTTGCGTATGACGATATTCTCTCCGGGTAGCAGAAAGTCAACCTGTTTGGAATTGACCCAAACCGACGGGACATCGAAAGCCGAACAGGACCCTATGCGAATGGATTTGTCCTTGAAATGCCCGGGGTAGCACCGCACCATCGAACTCCCTCCTTGGTCGCTGGCGGAGCAGAACATGATGATCCGGTTCTTATATGCTTCGTCAATGGCCTTTCCCAGGCCGTCAAACCGGCGATCACCGTCAGGATCCGAGTCTTCGATTGTCCAGCTCATACAGATCATATCCACGCCGCAATCCGTCGCCCACATGATTGCCTGAAAGATATGGATTAGCGTCTCCTCTTTATTCATTTATACCGGGGGTTCAGGGAAGTCGCCGGTGAGTTAAAAGGACTGTCCGGGTATCGGGGCGCTTACTTTCTCAGCTGACGCCGGGTTGATCACCCTGTTTCCGGACCTCGTGTATTGGTCATCTAGCCGGGCGATGTAGAGGTCCACCTCGGGACAAATCTGGCAGATAATGGAAGCAACTTGGGTACCGTGGTTACCTGAGGGGACATAGTAGTTGTCAATATACCCGGAGTAAGACGTGCAAAAAGACTGTCCGGCGACAACTCGACAATGTGTACGATCAATTATGTAGAGAGACGAATCAAGACCATCATCAATGATAGCAATCTTGACTCGGTGTTGTGGCGTGGTTGGTGACGTTTGTTCATTGCGTTTCACGTTGCGGAAGAAGCTGGTTAGCTCCTTCATCCGGCTGATTCTTTCACTATCGCTATCGTGATCACCTTGTCAGCTGCCATTTTGCTCGCTCTTCAGTGCTCTCTCATAGGGAATGCGGGTGGAAAGTGGCTGCAATCATTAATTACCTGGAATTAGCGATTAGTGTACTCCTTGACGAAGGATTCGCCCGCATGCCAACTGGCACTATGCCAAAGTCAACGTGTAGTTTGTCTTCTGTTAACTGGGCTGTCTTCAAGTCATCGATCTGAGTTTTCAAGTCGTTTATCTTGTTCTGCACAACTTCACTGTCGAGGGCTGTTGCTTGCTCGATGAAATTAACGGCTTCCATCGCAATCGCTCTAGCTTTCTCTGAGAGTTCTGCCTTGTGCCAGGACGCCCTGGATTCGAGGTTCTCTTTCACCATCCTGCCGCGGCTTTGAAGGGTTTGTTTATCCTCTTGCCCCTAGTCATTGGAGTTGTTAGTTGATAACTATCGCAACTCTGTACATGCGTGCTCTCGTGTCACTGGCAAGAAACAGACCTCGTGTAGATAAAGGTAGATGTTTCGAAGCTAGACATATGAATCAGGTAACACATTGTTAGCCGGCTAGGACACCACATACGAGGCATTTGGGGGGGGAGTCGATGGCATTCTGGTTTACCTTTGGAAATTTCGTTTTATTCCCAAACCCTCCCGGTGCACACCACCCTTGTAGAACGGCTTCGTTGCCTGAGGCTTGGAGTGATATTTCGCGGACAGAACCCGACGAAGCTCTAAAAACCACCTCACTAGAGAGATCCATCTTATCCCAGTCCCATTCCTCAACCTCGAATTTCTCTAGAGCTTTAATAATGTTTTCGTCGGTGTGAGATGGTAGCTCGCTGTCGAACACCGTGACTTTTTGAATCTTTCTAACGTGCCTCTTCTTCAGCCACGTAAAGATGGTCGTCAAGTCGGCGCCGGGTGCTTTTTGAAGGAGGGCGCTACGTAGGAGTGGTTAGCCATACCATGTTTTAGCTAGGCGACGACCGATCCACCTACGACCCGGCCTGCGAAGAGCTGCTGGTTGTCTCGACAGCTAATCTCGGCAACGCAACGTATTTCAGTGTCCTTTCGAATCTGACGTGGGTTTCGAGACTCTCGAGATAGTCTTGGGTAATCTTCTGCCGCGGGAAGCCCAGGAGGTTGAACTCGATAGCACGTTCTACTTAGATGGTGGTGGTTAAATAACAATAGCTGGGCTGAGAGAGGCTTTGACCTGGGTCGCGTTTGTACTGACCTTCGCCTCTCCGATACAGGTAGTCCATTGCCGTTTCCCTGGCTACGTCCCGAGATGCGACACAGTAGTGGCTGATGTAGGACGCGATGGGGTCGGAAATCACAAACTCCCGAAAGTCGTCGTTTCCATAATACATCCTTGCAATGGAGGATTCGATCTCGGTCGCGTCTTTTTCATGGTCGGGCTCGCCATCTTTCTCGCCGTCACTCATATACCCGGCGTTATCCTCGAGTGTTTCCAGTAAAGCGTGGTTTGGCTCTGCGATGTTGTTATTTGCAGCAGGAGGAATGCTTGATGTCTTCTTGGGTTGATGAGTCTGCCACTTGTGGAACTCGAGCGCCAGCCGGAATATGCGCTCTTGGTAGGGTGTACGATCACCCACGCCATTTCTGACCCCTAGTGCAGTAGGACATGCCTCCACAAGGACCTCGATGACTTTCTTCCAGTTTGCTCGCCTCATCCTACGCACATTGGGGCTTGTTTCCGGAAAGTCGGATCCGGAACCCCTCAGGCTTGTTGTGTCAATAGGCGCTTTCCTGACGGCAAGATGCAAAGGAGTGTTGCCTTTACTTTTCTCGCGCTCCTCGAACGGAGAGCGCTGTGGCTTGTCCCCGGGTTTCTTAGGGGAAGGTGGTTGGTACCGTCGCATGTGCTTGACCATTTCAAGGATGTGGAAGTCACCATCATCATGCACGTCAGCATTGTCGATGGCTGCGTGAAGACAGTACCTCCAAATGCTCTTTTCAGACTCCTTCCAAAAGATTTTACCGAGATTCGAAGGCGGCGGTTTGAGCTCGAGAAGCGCCTCCACGAATGACAGATTTCGGTGTTTGCCCGCACTAAGAGCCATCAAGATGGGTGTCCCGTCATTGAAGTCCTCCTCGAGAAGTTCTTCTCCAGCAAAAGAGTCCTTCTTCGTGTTGCGCTTCAGGCTGGGATTTGTAGTAGCCGAGGAGGGATCATCTTTGGGCTTCCGCAGTATCCGAGCGAGGACCGCGTCGAGGTCCTTTCGGGCCCATTCTTTGTCCTTGCTTTGGATGACCAGCTCGTGGAAGATGTTCGACTCAGCTTTAGCGATGCTTGTTGCGAGCCTCGCTTTGCGCCTTTTGAAGTACTGGGACTGCTCTATGCGCTTTGAGTCGTTCAAGAACTCGCGGTATCCCTCGTCACTAGGGTCGCGATTCACCAACTGTCTCAGGTCTTCACAGGTTTCGCCTCTCCTGAACAAGCCGGGACGATGGTGCGTGGTGGACTCCGCCGCACCCCTCTTAGGGCGATCGGCAAGGTTCGTAGAGGACCCTTGCCGCTTCTTCTTCTGGTTGCTCTCTTGATCACTGCCATCTTGAAACGTTTTAGACATAGTGAAAGAAATAGAAAACCATGACCGGTCTTTCTGTTTTCAGGGCGGATGTCGGAGGATACGAGGCACGAAAGACTGACGCATCTCACAAGAAAGCTCAGGATAACAGATGGCCAGCTGGAAGTCTCGGCCACTGTGCACCCAGAGTTATGCACAAGTCAGCACGGAGCCACGGACGGAGGTACGGTACCTCAGCTCAGGTGGTGTAGTACCAGGTATGTACGAAGTACAGTATAGTACATGCAAGGTCCCGCGGGGGTTTACTAAAAGTTGCCCAAGGGGAGACGGGATTGATCTGCCCAAAGGACCCCGAGGCTGCATGTATGCCGCTCAATACTACGACCTTGGAAGCGGCACGGGCACCACTCTGCATCTTGACGGGGGTACACCTATCGGTGAGAATACTTATACTTGATGCTTTATGTTGCAGTACGGCAAAAGGAATTCCTTGCCTGCAGAAGCTCTGGGTTACCCTATATAGTACAACACTTTACAGACGTGGGCCAGGCTGATGCTTCCATTCGTGGCGTTGCTATTACAGCAATGCATGGTCTCCGCAACCTAGACGCTCTACCTACTAATAATGGGCGTGAGCTGGCTTCCCCCAAGATCCGGGTCTGCTTAATGTATTTGCACCTCTCAACTCTAGTTAACTGTCATCTATATTCTTTTGTTTCATCTCGCGTCGAGGCATCTATCAGTCCCGTCTCACTGCAGCGTTGTGATGGAGTTCGAACTGGTACTTGAACCTGTGGTTAGAGCTGACCATGGGGAGGGTGTTGTAGCCGGGGAGTTTCGCAACCAGAACAAGGCAGGCGAAACATACCGGCGAACATTGATCGATACTCCGAAGTTGAGCCTAAAGGTCGCATTGCTAGGTCACGGCAAGATTGTTCCCGGCGGCTCCGAGGCAAGCCTACTGGTGTTCGACTTCCGGCTCACGCCATCCAAGACGACTCAGAGATTCAAGTGGGCGTCGTTTGAGGTCTTCTTCCACGATACCGAAGGAGACGACCTCGCAGATCCCGAAGTATATCGCATTTCCCCCGAAGGCACATTTGCCATCAACCCCTGGATCCTGTCGGCCAATGTGAAAAAAACATTCGAGCTTGGAGGGAATATCGGGCTCCCACAGGCCGGACTTAATGCTAGTGTTGGGCTGGAACGCGAGGAGACTAAGGCAGCCGAATACTCGGTCACCGTCATTGGACGGTCCATGGTGAGCGAAAGGGTGTCGGGCGAACCCAATACCGTCTATTGGGAGATGCACGAGGACAAAAAGAAGCATGCAGGGACGCCGACATTCCTCCGCACCGCTGTCATTCTCGAACGGAAAAAGCCAGGGCGAAGGTTCACCTTCAGTGTCAAAGCCGAGATCGATGCAAAAGTTACGCTGATAGACCAAGCGCGCAGCAAGACTGTCAGCTTCCTTGGACGCACTGGGAAGCCGCAGCCCGGTCTAATCGGCGATGTCGAGATTAACCCTCCCACCGACATCCTAAAAGCCCAGGATGAGGTGCTTTCGGTTTACGCGGACAAGATTGTGTGGGATAATCTGCATGGGCTGAATCTGCGGGGCGATGTGGTGCAACACACCGAGAAGGAGGTTCTCTGATCCAGCCAATCCAGGAGCGCAAGGCTCCGAAGGGGTCGCCGATAACAGGGGATTTGTATTGGACAAAGTCTCGTTTTCGTTGCGTAATGGTCCAATGAACAGGTTGAAGATTGAAAGTTCCCTATCTGCAGACTGCGTTCTTCCATTTCCAGTTTGGCTTTTGATTTGTGACCTTCGGGTGACGGACCTTGGGACTTGAGTCTTGAGGTGAGTGCAACGCCAGATGCTTATTAGCTCATGTAAGTAACTTCGGGTATCTGTGTTACTAATAATGGATAAGACGATAAGTACCGTGGACGCCAAAGCAGACACGGGATAGTCAGGGCCCGGGGGCTACCGAGACTCGAGAGGTACTATGTACGGGAGTGATTAACGTCTACTACTACTTCGGTAGGTACTTCTGCCCAGGTGACTAAGGTACCTTACATTTCTGGCGTCGCGTCTCTTACAGGGACCAAATTATAAGGTACCAGGTAGTCAGGGCCCAGGGCCTCTTTACACTCGCGCTTTGCTGGAACACAGGCACTTGTACTAGTACCTACCTTACATTCCCAAATCCCAAGTGCGTGTAGCAACTAGCAAGGCGAGTTGTTGGAGGCTTGTTGGGGCGTTTACTCGGCATCCCGGAGCACCTTCCCACAAGGTCACAAACAGCATCACGGGCAATCCGAGGCCGCAAACTCAGGTGTGAAAAAGACCATCTGCTGGTTCAACGTTGTCGGAAACGAGCCCACAACAGCCAAATGGAGGATCAAACCGCAGCGTTAGTACTCCTAGTTGTCACTCAAATCGTACGTACCTTCAGTTTTCGCAGCTAACCAGAAGGTTCGGGCCAAAATAGCCTCATCATCGTGACTGGCATCATTGATCGGCGGCAGTGGCTCGCGGTCGGCCCCGAAGTTGGCGATACGAAGTCCTACAACGGACCGTTTTGCTTCCTAGCAAAATCGTTCCGAAGCCTTCGAATCAGCGTCTTTCACACAGTCGAACCCAATCCCAACAGCGAAGATGATGATGCCATTATTAACCTTCCCGATATCAGGCAGCGATCTGTGGATCTTCTGCATTTCGTTGACCGGAAACATCGACGGAGGGACAAGATCACGCCGTCAGCTGCTAACACCGCAGGGAAGTTGGATGATTTAGCTTCTGATAGCGCCCCGCCAGTACTAATCTTCGCTGGCCACGACTTGGGTGGAATCGTAGTAAAACAGGTACCACGCTCCCCCAGCCCCGAGATATCTTTAACAACCAAATATGGGAATGAGAAACATCAGATGCTAACAACTCGATGCGTATCCGACTTTAGGCCCTTCTAACAGCTAATTCTAAAGCTCGCTTCGACTGGATTGTGAGCGCCTGTATCTCAGTGGTAAGCAAGCCAAACCCTTAATCTGGCTCGGCTCCCACCGCATATCGCTCTGTATTTGACTAGAGCACTAACGAAGTCCACACTGTGACCATACAGGTGTTTGTCGAAACGCCCCATTACGCACCGGACCTGCACGCGTGGGAACGGACCATATTGCGGATGCTGGGCCTCGTGGAGGGTAGCTTCGACTTTGTATCCTTCTTCAAATACCTGCCCGCTTTCGCCAGTCGGGTGGAGGAAGACTTTCAAGACGCTTTCGAAAGTTTGCCAGTCATCAACTTTTACACCAAGGCATCTCCGTTATACAATGTACGTACTTCAACCCGATCTCCGGCTTTCCTGGCCTTCCTGGCCTTCCGTATTCACTTGTGAAGGGAGACCGCTTGTCTAATGGTAGATCGAGTAGGTCACCAATAAAGGCGAAGGCCCTCTGCGATTCACAGGCCATGACAAGACGGAGCTTCTGGATTATGATATCTCGGAGTCCTGGTCCATCAGGGAACATGAATCGGCGGCCGAAACAATCCGCAAAGTCATGAGTGGAGGGATAGCAAACCGCCAAGGTAAGATTCAATTTGGGCCGAGTGTCTCATTTTCTCGTTCCTTGACTCGTTGCTTTTCTCTCAATTTGGTTTCCTGCGATGATAACTCATTCCAACTGAGCAGCCACTGCGAACGATAGCGACATCAAGAAGCTCTTATCGTTCCTGGCAGAAGTGACCCCCAATATGCGAGCACTTTGGAGCTTCGTCAACCGTTCGGTCTCGTCGGCCTTCAGCGAATGGATCCAGGAAACAGACTGGTACCGTGATTGGATGGCGAAAACGAGCAATAGTGTTCTCCATATTGCCAGTCCGAGCGGCTCTGGAACAGCCGCCCTTGTCTCCAAGACTGTCCGCAGGTTGCGGAGAAACGGAGAAATCGTCCTCGGATTTTCGATGCTTTCAGTTCCCGAGCACCTTCGCAGTGACGGCGAGGCATCCAGCGCAATCCTTTTCTCCGCCCTCTGCCAGCTTTTACTGCAGCAGGTTGCTCACAAAGGTCAACGATTCTTCCCTAGTTATCTTTCATTCTATTCACGAGCTCAAGAAGAGCTCTGCTTCACCAAAACGGTTCTAAGAGGTTTGCTCTCCTCTCTGCTGTCCTCCCAAGACTCCAGAAGCCCAGTTTTCTGCGTCATTCACGGCATTCACTTGCTCCTTGAGGATGATCAAAAACAGCTCTTCCGGGATCTAGAGATGATCATGGCGTCGTCTCAGCCATCCTTCAAGCTCCTTATTACTACAGACGGCCAGCCTCTTTGGCAAACGATACCGGAATTGCGGCACGGTAGTATCTCGATACAGTTGCAAGAGGCACAAGAGAGGCACGATGTGAGAAACAAGTACTCCGTTGCAAGAATTGAGCGTCTTGCGCTCTCGCGGCCAGTATGGAGCTTGTCTGAACCAAATTTGAAAAAGATGCTCGTCACCAAGCTGTGTGCCGAGTCTGTTACGATGCTCGAGTTGTCCTTGAAACTGGACTTGATCGAGCTAACAGAAACCGCCGAGACAACGTCAGACGTCGAGTCCATGATCTCCGGGCTCCCCCTTTCGCTTACCGGGATCGTCGATGCCATTTTCCAACGCCGTGCTCATCTTCACTCTGTGGCCTCGGCGGCTCTGGAATGGATTCTCTCCTCCTCAAGACCTCTCAGCCCGTCAGAATTGTCGGTCTGTGTCGGGCTGGGAATTTGTTCCTTACAGACAACAGAGTGTGGAAGTCTCAGGGGGAGAATTTCGTTGAATCCGTCCAAGGATCTACAACTGGCTCTCGGACCAGTCATCGATGTGTCGGAGGAGACGGTGCGACTGCGGCATCACTCGCTGGCAAATATACTTCGAGGACGGAAGTACTTGAAGATAGCCGCAGATTCTCATTTCCTCATACTGTCAGAGTGCCTCAGTTACCTGAAGCTAGTGGGAAACACATGGAGGGCATCGATAACTGGGCAGGAGGATCTAGAAGACAGCCGAGAGCTGCTTTTGGTCGAGTACGCGGCAGTTCATTGGCCGGATCACGGTTTTCTCAGCAACGACAAAGAGGGAGCTACAAGCCTAATCTTTGATTTTCTGCAATCCGCTTTCTTCGACACTTGGGTCGCCATGCTACTGTACTACAGTCCCCCCGTAGCTCTACACAGCGGTGCTAGAGTTGGAACGCCCTGGTCTGCTGTTGAGGCGGCCTGTTACTTCGGGTTCTCAGGGGTAGTTGACAAATTTATCGAAAAAACGCCGCCCTCCGAGTCTCTGCGCAAAGAACTTACCAGGGGCCTCGAATTTGCCACACAAAGAGGCCATGTATCCATCGTACAACGCATCCTGGGCGAGAAAATCCGGAGTAACGATGCGTTAAGAATCGCGGCTAGATTTGGCCAACGGAGCGTTCTGGAGGCTTTGATTCGCTCCTTAACACTTGACATCGAGAGCAAGGACGAGGCCGGGTTCAACCCGCTTCTCGAAGCCTGTCGTGGCGGTAACTTCGGAGTGGTAAAGCTTCTGATGCAGCAAGGTGCAAGTGTGAAGACTACCAGCATCACGGGTCTCACTCCGCTACACTTGGCCTGCAGGACTGGGCAAGCGGAGATCGTTGGGGAGCTCACTACCTCCGGAGATGCCCTTCTCAACTCTAAAGATCAGTTGGGCTATACGCCTTTGATGTATGCTGCAGAGGGCGGCTTCGAACACATTGTCCAGAACCTAATATCCGGACTCACGGTTATGAAGTCCGATCCAGAGGAGGAGGACTGGTCACTCGAGGTTGAGCTGGACCGAAGTACATCAGAAGGCAACACCGCTTTACACTTGGCAACTTCCAATGGCCATCTGAAAACGGTTGATTTATTACTGCGAAGGGGAGCAAGCCCGGCCAAGGAGAACGGGATCGGCTACACTCCACTCCATCTAGCCGCTAAGTTGGGCCTACTGGAAATTACCAAACTCCTGATCAACGCATCCCAAAAGGCGACTTCCCAAGAGGATGACATGACAGCGATGTCGCAATCATCCCTGGTTGCGGCAGATAGTCCCCTCAAATTGGCTGTCGCAAACCGACACATCGGTGTCGTCAGGGAACTTCTCCGTTCTCAGCTGCACAGGAGCCCGGAATCAGCATTCCAAGCGGTGTCGCATGCATGCAAAGCCGGCTATCTCGATACTGTCATTGATATACTGGTGTGGTACAAACAGCTTGACCCCAGTAGTGCGGTACTGCGGGATGAGCACGGCACCACCGCTCTGCACCTGGGAGCTCAGTTCAAGAACCTGACGCTGGTTGAAAAAATCCTTGTCGGAGGCCTAGTGCCGGTAAACTCACCTGACAAACTCGACTGGACGCCGCTACACACCGCAGCCATGCATGGAGACGATGAAATTGTCAAGACTCTCCTGGCCTGGAAAGCTTCAGTGCAGAGCGAGACCACTGACGGGATGACTTCGCTTCACTTGGCTGCGCGGCATGGACACGCGGGTGCGTGTCAAGTGTTGGGAGAGAAGTGCAAGGAGTTGCTCCGAGCCAAATCAAAGGATGTCGACCTCCCAGTCTTTCTCGCGGCCAAGGAAGGCCATATTGATGCAGTCGGCGCACTTTTGCGCCTCGCACCTGAAACGGGACAGCAAGGCCTTCTCCACCTAGCAGTGCAAAGCGGCTCCCAGGCGCTCCTCGAAACAGTCCTGGACACAAAACCAGAGCTGAACTGGGTATCCAGCGACGGAGACACTGCTGCTCACCTAGCTGTGTCAGAGGGGCATATTTCCATGATCCGGAGTCTGCACAAGGAAGGCGCAGATATGACAAGGAAGGATGGAAAAGGCAGAACCCTCCTATTTCGGGCCGTTGAAGAAGGGAATGTTGACATGGTCAAGGCCCTCACTGGCTTGGATACAAACCTCAATCCCGATGAGACCGACGAGAGGGGCCTTACGCCGTTCCTTCAGATTTGTGCATCCTTCTCCTACACCCCCAACGTAGCCATCGAGCTAGCCCGCGTACTCCTCACCAAGTACGGCACCGCGGTGAACATCAACGCTACTCATCCAGACTCGGGCAGAACTCCCTTACACTTTTCTATATATAACCAAATATATAACGAGGACTCAGAAGACCTGACTATGCTTCTTCTTGAAAACAATGCAAATCCAAACATCCGGAACCACAGAGGCTCGACACCCATTTTCCTCGCTGCTGAGTTGGGTAAATTCAGAAGTGTCGAAGCACTTATCCAGCGCAACGCAGAAGTGTCGATAAAGAACAAGAGCAACACGACTCCCCTTCACAGAGCTGCGGGTGGCAATCACGCTGAATGCGTCAAGCTGCTGTTAGAGCACGGAGCGGGCGCGGATTTGGACCACAAGAACAACTATGGATACACACCACTTGCCCTGTCAGCAGTGAATGGCTACACAGAGACCGTCAAGATGTTACTAGAACATGACGCCGACTGGAACATTGAGAACGACGACGAGCTCACGCCGCTAGCGATAGCAGCAGGAGCCGACGAGGAGGAGACTGTGGACGAGCTCCTCAGGGCCATGGCACGTAAACCATCCGACATCCATCAGACCATCCGACGTGCCGCGATAAATGGTCACGCTGATATCGTGGACATGCTTGTGCGCAAGTATGGTGATCCGAACATCGGTGACGAGACGCACGGCTCGATCCTGGGGTTGGCAATCGCGCGGGAACAGTATGACACCGCCAAGATTCTCCTCGCCATACCGGACGTCAATGTAGACATCAGGGACCCGGTTGGACGGACCCCGCTATTCATGGCAGTCGAAAAAGAAAACGTTGAGCTTGTCGAGGCGCTGACAGCCGCAAGCGCTGACCCGAATGCCAATACCAAGGAGGATATCTGCGCACTGACCCACGCAATCACAAAGCAGAACACGACAATTGTGAACCATCTCCTAGGAGCCAAGGATATTGACCTGACCCAGGTAGATGGCCGGGGCTACGGCGCCCTGTACTGGGCAAGTCGGCGAGGTACCGATGAGATTTTCACGCTCATCCATGAGGCAGCCAAGAAGCATCCGAGCTACAACTCGATGTGTCAATTAGCAATTTACGGCGCGGTAGCCTCCGACAACCACTTTGCGTTCAACGCCCTGGCGGAACAGGGCATCGACTATGACGCTCCCGATGCCGACGGTTGGACGCTGCTGTACACGGCAAGATGCTACGAGCTCCCCAGCATGGAAAAGAAACTTATCGAGAAAGGGGCAGAGAATGAGGCTCGGCCAAAGAATATCAAGACACCCACGGCATGGCATGGCACAGACAAGGGCGCTGGTTTGTCAACGGACCAGGCATCTCCCAACACGATTGTAGTCCAAGGTAACATAACCACGATCGTGTTCCTTCCGACAGTTGCTTACAAAACTTTGGATTCAGAGATGTCTCGCCAGATGAGCGATGATGATTATCGAAACAGCGTGGCTAGAGCTGACCATCCCCTCCCGGGAGACGAGGATTGGTATTTCGAAGTCACGATCCAGCAAGGCTACAGATATGATGACGATGAACAAGATGTGGGGTGGGTCGAGCCCAGCCACCTTCCCGATACCAACTGGATAAGGCAGCAAGGCTAATCAAAGAGGATAGGCCCCTTGGTGTAGGCATTGCCGAAGATAGCACGGATCGATGGCAGTGGCTCGGCTTCGGCGACGACGGCGAGGGGCACTCATATGGCTTTCATGCCGACGATGGCAATACATATCCGTATCAGGCGACCAAGCAGATGAATAATGGGGAGTTTTACCGTCAAGATGATACCATCGGATGCGGCTACGTTCGAAGTAGCCGGGCAGTTTATTTCACACGAAACGGAAAGCGACTAGGTGAGTACCCCTTACTAAGTAGCCTTTCTCGGGTCCCATTACCCCCTTTTCCCATGGGGAAAGGGGAAAGAATGTCGGTGGCTCGGAGCATTAGGGATTCAACAATTCTAACCGCTCCGTCACATATACTTAGGCCAAGCATTCGACGGCGTCCAAGGGAAGTTTTACCCTGCCGTGTTTATGCTGACTTCCCAAGTCGGCGTCTCCATATCGGCCAACTTTACGAACTCGCCGCCATGGAAATTCGACCTCAAGTCACCGCGACTGCGGCCAAGCGAACCTCCGGAACAGGAGAACAGCGACGAGGATTCGAACGGGGTGGGCTCTCCCAAATCTTCAAACGACGGATCCTTATTCGGTAGTGATGATGATGACTAGCTGAGATGGTCCTCCTGCAAGTTGGGATTTGGATGTTCGAATAATAAGTTGTATGACCATTTGACCCTTAAAGATAGGTATGCACATGAAGGACGTTTCGAAACAATTTGCATCAGTCTATACGTTCTGCACCTGTTTCGAGCGCTGGATGTAACAGGCTAACAGTGAAGTCCTTGGTCGGCCGTTGGCCGCCAATATCTGTTGGCTCGAGCTTCGGTTTCCACTCTGGGGGCCAACTCTAAAGAGTTGGTGCCAAAATATTCGGACAGATAGTGCAATGTATGGATTTCCTGTACGAAGACTAACAGGCTGAGCAGTCGCATTCAATTGTAGACCCGAAATACTAGTAGCATTTTCAAGAAAAAAAAGATGACTATTGGATCCGCCTTGAAGAGGCGACTTGAATGATACCTCTTATAGTAGGTTGCATCCTATTACTCTTGGAGTTCTTGGTGAATTACTCTTTTTCTTGGTGAATGTTCGGTGTTCTTACCCGCATCTCGAAGTCAAGTAACTCTTACAAGAACACTTAAAGTACAGCACTTTCACTAGGAACTCGATAGCAATAAGATACAACCTACTATAATAGGTATTATTCAAGTCGCTTCTTTAAGGCGGATCCAATAGTCATCTTTTTTTTCTTGAAAATGCAGTATTTCGGATCTACAATTGAATGCGACTGCTCAGCCTGTTAGTCTTCGTACAGGAAATCCATACATTGCACTATCTGTCCGGGTATTTTGGCACCAGCTCTTTAGAGTTGGCCCCCAGAGTGGAAACCGAAGCTCGAGCCAACAGGTACAAGTCGCCTGCGTCGGCCCCTGAACGAGGCCACCTGAACCTTGCCCACGATTGTTGACGAGAATCATGCCCAAGGTACTTTACCTAGGAACCTAAAGTAGGAAATGTTCGCTGGCAAGTACTTCATTTTATACAAGCTACAATAGAACTCCTAGGGAACGAATTGTGACATTGTGAACTGCACGGCGTCATCCCCAATCCTCATCCTCAACCAGTGCCTGCGACTCTGCGAGTACTAGTACCACTGGCAACTCCTGAAACGCAGCGCCAACAATGGAAGTACCTTATCCAGCACGAACTTCAGACAAAAAAGCCAGCTCTCTATTGGGTCATGTCTGCGATTTTCGAGAACCGGTGTCGATCATCGATGCGACTTTAGCTGTGCCATCTCGCGTCGCGGCCGGGCCACATCTGGCCACAGCCCACAGCTTATCCGACCAGAGCGCTGAGTACCTGGCTACCTTAAGGTATTGTACGAGCAATAATTCCATAAACTTCAGAATCATCACAGACCATGGCGACTTACATCGCATATGCAGCCATGCAGCTATCAATTCCACCGGCCCATGACCTGTTAGTAGGCACTGGATACCTCTCAGGCTCTCACGACTCAACTCCGGTATATGATATATCTTCACGCATCAGAACTTACGTCCAATCGTTCCAGTGTGTTCTGCAAGGAAGCTTTCTTCAACTCACTTCAGACGGAACGTCCACGGCCTGTCACACCAAAAAGGGGTACACCTACATGTACCCGTAGCTGCTTTACACACTGAGTGGTGACTGCAGTCGCCACTTCACTCAACCATCAAGATGTCCCGTAGCGTCATTCTCAATCATTCCGGTTGGGACACAATAGACCTCAAGGACACGCTAAGCCCCCCGCTGTACAGCACATTCCTCCATGAGCTCCTCACCAATCTCTATGAAGAGAAGCCCGCCGGCCCAGCACAAAACGAAGCGCCATCTACAACAAAGAGCTTTACAAACACCAACTTCGGCACCAACCCTCCCCTACCACCAATCTACCGCAACCTCTCACGCACATCTGTTCCTACCCCCTACACCTACGACTACGACCATGACTACGACGACGATTCCGAGTATTACCATGACTACTGCCACCATCAAGCCTTCACCACACCCTATCAGAATTACGGTTACCATGCATCCGTACATGCACATGTACATGTACACACAGTACACTCAGCAGCTAGTAGCGGCAAAGAAAACTTGAACAACAGCTCGAACATGATGAACGAACCGTGCTACTATGAAACCCTCGACTTCGAAGACTACCTCCATCCCAAGCATCCCAACCACCACGCGACTCAGAGTCCATCGTCACATGCACCAGCCCCCTTTCCGACGCAACCACCTCCCTACTACTCGTCCACCACCTGCCCCCCTTACTCCCAATACCACCATCACCACCACCACCACCACCATCAACGGCATAGCGGCGATACCGAAAAACAACTCGCCAGTCGGTTGGTGGAGGCGTATCGGACCATCGCCCCAAAACCACCTAAAGCCCTCCAGATGGACTTAGAGAAAGGCTTACCTGAAGAATTCAATTCTGAGTTCGGAATCGCCCGCAGGGAGCCAGAGCGGAGTCGGGGCTTGGGTGCCGTATTCAATGTTATAAGGACGTTCTTTCTCGCCATGCTTGTGACGTTTGTGCTGCTGGCGATGAGAAGGGTCGCAGGGAAATGGGGGAGAGCAGGGTGCGGTGAATCATGGCTCTGTGGAAGGAGTCTGTTAGGGGATCACAGCACGCCTCTCATGGGTATGTTAGATGCAACCGCTGGCAGTCGGGGCCGGGAATAAGTATAATACCTGGGCATGTATCAAGGCGCCCGGCGGTTTAACTTTGGCGTTTGGTTTCTGTCATTTATTGGGAATTGGGACAAAGGAGCAAGGGGCATTGTCAAGTGGACGGGTTAGTACTACTAGTATACTGCCCAGTGTGGATTATTGGTGCTAGTATTCAAGGCGGCAGCCAAATGAGCCGTCATACTACCTCTTACTAGCTTTGGTCTTCCTCTTGACGGCGTCTACCAGAGTGCTTAGTTCCCCTGCAACCCCATCCGCCTTGGCCTTCTTGGAGCTTCTGTCGCCCTTGGTACCGTCGGCTGAGTCGTCAAAACCAGCTTTCCGCTTCTTCCTGCCTTCTTCCAACAGCTTCTTCATCCCCTGTGTTGCCTTGTACTTGGGGTTCGACGGGTCGATGGCGAATTCGTGGCTCTCAAACACCGCCTTAAACCGCGGGTCTTCCACATCCATCTTGAACTCCTCCTGTAGGCCGCCTTGGTCCTCGGCTGCCTTCTTGCCCTTCTTCTTCTTCTTGCCCTTGTGCTTCTCGGCACGCATAATCTCCTTCATATCGAAGTGGTCAAGATGCTTCCCACCACCACCCTCGTCAGCCATAAGAAGCTCCAGCTGGGCCTTCTGCGCAGCATTCTCAGCCTCCTCCTTCTCCCGAGCAGCCCGCTTCTTGAGTCGCTCTTCCTTTCGGATGGTTGACTTTGACGGCTGCGCCGGCTCGGAGGTGAAGAATGGATCGTCAAAACCGAGATCTTCAACAGGCTCTTGAGCTTTCTTGACTTCAACCATATCATCCGGGTCGATGCCATCCCTCTTTGCCAGCGCTTTTGCTTTCCGTCTCTCCCTCCGCTCTTTCTCCTTGCGCTTATACTTTTCAATTGTGGTTTCCTCAGCCTCGTCTTTCTTCTCCGGTTTCCCTGAAAGAGCTGGGGTGAATGTTATTTGCATCTCTCCCACAAAGCCGGATTTTGACGGCTTCGGGGCAGGCTCATCGCTGAGGCCGAGCGCTGCTCGCAACTTGCGCCTTTCGATCTCTTTCTTGCTTAGCGGCGCTCCTTCTTCTGCGTTTTGTTCTTCTGCTGGAGCACCCATATCCTCTCCATCATCGCTTTCGCTGTCACTTGCCAGGTATGCACGCAGGTCATTTTCTGCTATTTCTGACCGACTACCCGTAAAGGCCTTCTTGATCGACTCCTTCCTCGACACCTCTTCCGGATGCATGTCCCAGGTGAGCTTGACTTTGGAATGCTGCAAGGCGTCCGTAACAAACTCGATGGGCTTATATCCGGTGGGGACACTGTCACACTCGTCCGAGGGTTCATCATCGAATGTAACGTCGTCAGGGACGAAGCGCAAATCAAGGAAATTGGACGAGGAAAGGTACTCTGTGCCGTCAGTCGCTTCGTATATCTTGTGTGCTGTGTCCTTGTCAGAGCAAACCACTACAGCGTAGTAGTATCGCAATCGGTCGAGCTGGTAGGTCCTTAGGGCGTCGCTATCAAAGTCTTGGTCGTTTCCCTCCTTCAAAAGCTCCTTTTTTACCTCCTCATCGGAGTCTTCGTCGGTATCCTCATCGCTCGCGCTGTCGGACTCGGAGTCGTCCGAATCGTGGGAGTCCTTGGCATTCTTGAAAATCTCCTTTGGAGGACCTTCCAACTCCTCACGCTGCATCCGCTCCTTACCGAACTCGCTGGGGTAGATAGATACTTTGTCGATGCGGCCGCCAACTGGCACAAAACTTGAAAACAAAGCCATCAAATCTACAGCTTTGATGTGGTCCCAGTCCATGTTGACAACCGCAAACCGGTTCGTGACCTCGCCAACCTCGACCTCCTGCTTGTCCCTGCGCAGACGAATACCAGGCCGAGATTCCTCAACTTCGTCCACCGGTTCTGGCTCGTCCGATTCGGAGGCAGAGTCAGAATACGAGTCTGAGTCGGACTCGGACTCGGAAAAACCGCCGCCACGAGCAGGGTCGTATTTCGCATCCGCCTTCTCCAACTCGCGACGCACTATATCGTCGTCCTCGACCTCAAAGTCCTCGTTGGCATCCTGGGCCTCCTCATCTTCCTCCTCTTCGTCCTCGTACAGCCTCTGAAGCGCCTTCTTTTTCACGTCCGACTTCACCTTCCGACCGTAGCGGTCGACCTTTGCGGTGGCAACAAAGTCGGCATCCTTAAGCACCCGCGAGAAGCGTTTGTCGAGCTTGGTCTTAAGTTTTTTCTTAGACGGTAGTTGGAAACGCGGGTCCGTCTCAAAATTGGCAAAACGGGAGTCGGTAATGCGCCCGGCTGAAGAACTGTCGCGCTTTTCAGGTTTACTTTTCGGCATTTTGGAAGGAATTCGGGGATCGCAACCCAAGATCCGGGGTTCATAGACCGAAGGTTCCTAGGAACTGCAATCGCTGGAACTTGGAAGTTCAGCAAGATTTTTGGTGGGGCCTCTATTCTGCCAAAAGCGGTCTAAAAGGCGGTTCTGTATATTACATGCTTGTAGAATACTGGTGTACTGTGCACGGTACGATACAGTACGCCTCAGTACTCACTGTGCAGATCTAAATGTACTGTACTTATACTGTACCATTAACCCTAACCCTAAACCTTGTTCATTGGATCTTACCCCGCCCAACATGTTTTTCCAACCTGCACCTAAATGTTTTCTTGCGATCCATCCCACTATAAAATGGCGCTCATTCATTCTGAACACGACCTGCCATCTTATTGAGCCCTTGATAACCGAGTCTTGTCATCCGTTCTACTTTGTGAACCACATCCTCGATTTGCTGTGACGCCAATCTGAACACGACGACCTGACCGTTGTTAGTTGATGCACTACTGAACGAGGACGAGGCAGACATTACCGGATCAAGCTCGAGTCCATGCCCACACACCCAACGCCGTCATCGCGACAACCCCGCATACGACTGCTAAAGTGTGGCTTCTTTCTCTGGGATCTTCTTGCACGGCCTTCTCGTCATCCGAGTACGGATTGAGCCGTGTATAGCTGTCCAAATTCATGGCTGTCGCGGCGCTTTCGTCGATGGATGATAACTGAAGGCGACCTCAGATTCAGGATGGGACAAGAATAAGGCAAGCAACTTTGATGTGGAACCCCGCTCTTCCCCAGAACTCCAAGTACAGTGAGATTCGAGTTGTATGTATATGAGCGGCCAAGTGGCCGCTCTCTTTCACATGAATGTAATGTGTCAGGTTGTCACGTAGCATCATGTGGCCGCATTCCAAGACCCCGGCGATTGCCCATTCAGGTCTCTCGGAGTGGGGACAAAGCTTACAGGGCGAGCATGCCAGCGCACCATCACCTTCCTTCCACGGCGAGGTCAGGCTGTATGAGTTGCGAATCGTGCAACACTACCTCCTCTGCCTTCAGATTGCAGCGAACGCCTAGCCTGGCACCTGGCTTGCCACGAACAACTCCCAATGATAGGTTCTCAGGCACTGTGGGAGAATTAGCCAGCACCTGGACTGCTTCCGTCCGCTGTCCACATCCGAAGCGCAGCCTTTGACTCTGAATCGGAGTATTCGGAGCATTTCGAGACATAAGTTCTCTGCTTACCGTGCTTCGTTTGGAGTTCTTACTAACCTAGGCGCACCTCCGAACCGCTTGAAGGATCTCAGGGACTCCCGAACCTGCGGGTTCCTATTAACTTCCTAGGTTATCGTACCATAGGTATTCAAGTACGACCTTCAGCACTCCAGTCGTGGTACTCCGAGTGAGCGCCACATCTGTCAATGCAACTTGACTCGGAATACACCCGGATATTTATAGATAACCTTATACGGTAACCATCTTCCCTATCACTACTTTGAAGAGCCCTTTCCCGTCTCAACATGCCCTACATGGACATTCCAAGTCTTCGAAGGACTTCCCCTTCCCCAGGGGCACTACCTGGCAGCACCTGCTTCCACTGCCCAAAGCACCCGAGTTAAAGGCCTGCCAGGTCCATACATCTCCCCTTTCGGGCATAGGACTATTATACAGCGAACCATTGCGAGACCACAATGATCAGTCTCATTTCTATGAGTCCATTTTGGGGACGAGCCTCGTTACCTAGGGAGTAATCAAATAACTTTAGCCATTCTCTCGTTCCGTATTATCAAAGAAGTTCTCTGCCAATTTGTGGCCCTGCCGTGGTTGCGAAACCGCTGTTGTATAGGTGGACTCTCAGGTTTGTCGTTGCTTTTAGTTTTAGGACCACAAGAGGACAACTTGAAAGATGCATCTGACGGGCTAATCCGGTATCGAAATGTCAATATATCACCAACTAGGTAGGTACCTAGGTACTAACAGTATGAGTAGGGCACATACAAAACCTGGAAGTATCACGAATTCAACTGGAACTAAACCATCCTTTCAAGGGCATCAGAGACTCCGAGGTCCCAGTTTCAATTATTACAGTAGCACCGGCCACATACGTAGATTAGGTATCCAGACGGTTCAGTTTACAACCTGAGCCAGAAGACCACCCTTGATGCCCCCCTAATGCCCATGACTCTCCATCCTTCAATATAGAGACGAGGTAGTGGAACGTGATGTCAGTAATGAAAGCAGCTTGAAAGAATAGAGCCGGAGACACCGGATTGAGCAGACGATATCGTGCTAAAAAATGCAAACCCAAATTAAGGTATGGTTGAGACACTGCTGTCTGGGTATATGTAAGGACACGCCTAGGTATCTACATAATCATCTCAGAACTGGAAATGAAGCAAACAGCGTAGGAAGCTGTCCGACAACAAACGATGGTAGCAGCCGACCGTATTGACGACTCGCTATCGGCCTGAAGCTTGAACGGATACACTGTTCCTTATCATCGATTCAAGTTTCTTGTTTCAATACGGAGGGCTAGGGGCCACATATTTCGTCGATGACTTCAACTCTTCAAGTTTTGGCACCATGGCGGATGGTTCTTACCTCACATGACAATAAAGCTACTAATACTACCAGTAGGTCTGTAGCCAGAGGTAGGTGGCATGAGCTCGATTAGTTTTGCAGCTTTGCTACACTATAAGCACGAATTCTTAGCACTCTGCTTGGACTATGACCAACAGGTAGGTTACTAAGTAACACAGATCGACCTGGTGCTCATCGGCACATAGGATCTCATATCGTGCGCTTTACCTGGTAATAGTATCCCTTCGAATCTCCATTCAGATCACAAATCTCCTAGAACAATTCTATTGCAATCAAGATGGTCATATCTTTCCGGATTCCAAGTAACTGAAGAGAGCGAAATACTGGCACTTTGCGGGAGTTCGAGGCAGTTCCAGGTTTCCTGAAAGGCGGGGGGCGGATGCCGGAGACATCTCGGGCACTATCCACAGGGAGGCGATGATTGGTGAAGGCATACCTCCGTACACCTTTGCGTCTCTCAGCACGGATCCTTCTCGGGCATATACTGCTCTGATCAGGCAGGATGACAGTGATCGCGATGTTGAAGATCTAGCTCTATTAAAGCAAACGCTCTGTCTCGTAGCTGGGCTTGCCTAGAGGTGGTGGGATCACAGTAAAGTCAACATTTACAAGCATTCCACCCACAGCACAACTATCAGTACATTGATTCCACGCTGCACTATAAACATGGCGGCCACCACAAGGACCGGAAACTCCGCGGAAGCCATGCTGCAAAACTTGAAGATGGTATTCAGCAATACGACACTGGCATCTAATGCGTGGGAGGAGACTCTCCTCGACAATGCCCATCGCGTCAGCACACCTCTGGCATTGAGGATGTTGAGCCAGATGGGTCTAGGCAGAGAGACCACAAAGCCGTTTAGGATCCTTGAGAACGCCTGTGGAGCCGGAGTTGTTGCGCCGCTTCTGCAGGAAATCATCAAGCCCGATGTCCTGAAACAGAGCAGCATCCTCTGCGGAGACTTCTCCGAACAGTCGATTGCGCTGGCAAAGAAGCGGATTGAGAAGGAAGGGTGGGTTAGCACGGAGGCCAGGGTGGTTGATGCTCAGGTAAGCTAAAGGCCTTGTCCCATTGCTTCTTGGTTTATGACTGACCGCGTTCGAGAAGAAAACGGGGCTTGCCGACGGCGCTTTCACGCACTGCGCGACAAACATAGGCTTCCATGTCGTGCCCGACTCAGAGCGAGCCTTAGATGGTAACACACCACTATTGAACAGCAGCCGGGGACAGTTCGACGATGCTAACGAGTGTCGGCAGAGGTAATCCGCATCCTGGAGCCAGGAGGAGTGCTCGGCTTCACGACCTGGCACAGGGACACCGCCTGGGTTATGGATATCAAGGAGGCGTTCGCCAGCTTTCCGTTTGAAGCTCCCTTCGAGCTTCCACTGCAGTTAACCAAATGGGGTCAGTGGTCCGACGTCAACTGGGCCCGGAAGACGCTCGAAGCGAAAGGCTTGCAAGATGTCAAGGTCGACGTGTTCGCCTACCTCAGCACCGTGGACAGCACCGACCACGCCCTCAAGGGCACCAGCATGATGATCCAGTGGGTGATGAACAGCTGCTGGACCGAGGAACAGAGGGACCAGCATTCAGCAGAGGAAGTATCGGGGCTACTCAGGCAGTATTTCGACAAGAAGTATGAGGGAAAACCTTGGCAATGGAGTTGGGTTGCCCTCATTGCCAGCGGTCGGGTGCCAGCTTAGCTTAGGCGTGTGCGGAAGACTGTATGTAGGAGGCAAGGTGCTCATTTGGTAGGATACTGCGGTTAGGTGTGAAATGGAGTTTGGGTTTGGGCAGCAAGGGAATTCCAGACCCCGCATCGGGTGCATCCACACTGTTTTCCCGCAGGGCTGAGATTGATTCGTGCAGACCACGTGACGAGATCGCATCGTTCAGCTCCCCCCTCTCAGGAAAGCGCGCTGGGGAAATCCAGAGCGCGTAGGTTTGAAGGCTGCAAGAGTTCTTTCCACGTCTGCTGCGCGCCGCAATCCTTGATCGCTGCCTGTAACGGAGACAAAAAGCGAGCAAGATAAGTTGCTGCAAACCGCCCTTGTCTGCAACGACGGCGCGCAAAAGGAGAGCTCGCCATTGAGCTCAGCTACTGTCGCAGGCACAGTGCGCGCTCCCGGCGACTGGCAGCCACAGCAGAAGGTTCATTCAAGCTTGCTTGTTGCCAAATGGCGGACCTCGGTCTCCCGCAAAACCAACTCGCAACTCTCCTCAACGCCTTGGCGTCCATCGATCGTCGCCTAGCACGCATCGAAGGAGTCCTGAAAATCTCAAACTTTAATCCCAACACCCCGTCCGCCGGCGCATCCTCCTCCACTTCGACAACCGTCCTTGCGACCCCCGTCCAGACCGGGCCTATTCCAACAGCCCCCCCACAAAACCCTCAACACCCCCAACCCCACAACGCTGCTCATCCCCATGCGCTGCAGCACCACCATGCCCAAGCTCAGTCCGCAGGTGCGGGAGCTGTGGTCCTCAGCACGGCCAGCACTGGGCAGACACACCTCCTTGGGGGAGGCAGCGGCGGCAATGGCAGCACGGCAACCGTGATCCCGATGGAGCCTCCTCCGCAGGGCTACACCATTTCCTCCCGGGCAACCATGCAGGAGGAGCTGGACCAGTGGACGCTGCCGCGGGGATACAGCATGCGGATCGCGGGGGCCAAGGTGACGGGCAAGCGCAAGGTGCGGTGGGTGTGTTTCCGGGGCGGGGAGGCGCGGCACCACCGGCCGCCCGTGGACGAGTCGGTGCTGCTCAAGGCCAAGGCCGAGGGCCGGCGCAAGCCGACCACGGACCGGAGCAGCAAAAAGTGCGGCTGCCTGTTCAAGTTTGAGGTGGTCGAGACGGCCAAGGACAGCGACGTGTGGGTGCTGCACTACCCCAACGAGGAGCACAAGGTGCACAACCACGGCCCCTCGGACGAGACGAGCGATCCGCGCGCGAGGAAATTGCCCAGCTTCATGTCCGCCGAGGTGGACCAGTGGTTGAGGGATGGCTGGTTGGTGAGTAAGATCCAGGAGGAGCTCAGGGCTAGGGGGTTCACGAACGTGCTCAATACGGATCTGTATAACCGTAAGAGGTTGTTGAAAAAGGAGGCAGGACAACTGATGAGCTGAGGTTACCATCCGGGGTCTGAGTTCGGATGATTGGCGTTATTTCGGGACATTGAACGAGCATGGCATGCTGCGGGCCTAAGACCAGCTGAAGACGGGATGATAAGATGGCATTGTGGGAAGGCGTTAGACGGGGTTCCGGGGGTTCTCAGTCCCGGCGATGGCAGGTATAAAGGCCAGACCACTAGGTGGAAATGGAATAAGCATAGACTTAGAAGAAATGAAATCTACACGGATCATCAGCTCAAGTAGGAGAAAGGTACTAGTACTGGTAGTACCTAGAGAAACTGGGACCTGTGATTCATGTGCTGGTTAGATGTGAACCTGCCACAATCCAAGACCCAGGATACAGAGCCAAGACTCTGTTTTTGGTAGGTAATAAAAAAGCGACCGCTGCTAGTCTTGTCTGGCATTAGAGGGTGCATGTATAAATTGGATTTGGTTGGGGTAAAATCAAGTCTTAACACTACCTTCACTCATGCATCCTCACTTCAGTGATCAAGTGGAGTTCAAGTTCAGGCACACCTCGGCTTGAACTTGAATCTCACACGCACCGTGCAAACTTGGCGCGTTACTGTGTTGGTGACGTGCCTTATCTTATCGCTTCACGGCAGGCCTGCATCTTCATCGAAATTGGAGTGAGCTTCTGTTTCGCTAACAAATCTGCGAACTGCGCTTCCCTCGAGTCCAGGTCGTATCCTTGCACGAAGATTGCAGCGCATCGCTGATGCTGCTATATAACACGGTCCTGAATTCCAACTGGTATTGAATTAACTTTTCGGACGCAGAACACATAAAGGCAATCAGGAGTTTCTAGGCGCACTACGCGCTCATCAAGCTCGTCGCGATTCCTCCCCGCCTGCGTTCAAATTGAACTACGATAAACGCCGTTCCACATTTGCGCATGGTCGCGGGGCCTCGGACTCTCTCGTATCTTCCTCCCAGCGGCCGGGATGGCGCCTCAAGTGGCCCAGCCGGCAGCCGCCGTACACAATGGGCCAGCTCCCGACGACAGCAATCCCGTTGGGCCCCCGTCTGGTCTCTCCTCGATACCTACCCAGTACACCTCGGAGCAAACACTCAGGCAAATGCTGAAGAGCATTGGCTACGATGAGGCGCGTGAGGACGGCTATCGGCTGAAAGGCATCCAGCTTATCAACAGCGTTCGACAAAGCTTGCACCTGTACGTCCGTTTCCTCCTTCAGCCATGACTGTGAGTCATTTGTGGCATCTGCAAGTCACTGGCTGACCCCAACCGCGAATAGACCAGTCAAGACCTTCGATACAGCTGCCATATACTACCACAAATTCCGCATACGGTTTCCGAGTAACGAGTACAATTACGAAGATGTCGCCCTGTCAGCGCTTTTCGTGGCCTGCAAGGCCGAGGACACAGTCAAGAAGTCTAGGGAGATTCTTTGTGCGGCACACAACCTCAGGCAGCCCCATGACCGCAAGATGCCAGACGACAAGGTGCGTGCTTTCACGAAATATAGCCGGAAAACGGCTTTGGTTCTTTTAGGCATGCTGACCGCCACGCAAGATATTCGAGGGCCCGTCCCGGTTTACCGTGGGGCTAGAGCGTCACATCCTCGAAACTATTGGTTTCGATTTTCGCGTTCAGTATCCTCAGAAACTTTTGATCAAGATGGTCCGGGAAATATTCCCACGAGAGGATTTCAACAAGGGGGGTGAGGGGAGAAGGTTCCTCCAGGCTGCGTACGACATGTCTATCGACCTGTACAAGACCTTCGCGCCCATCAAGCAAACAACTTTCACAATGGTGCTAGCAATCCTGGAGCTGACGGCATTAGTATTGGAGACAAGCCCTGAGAAAACCGAGAGGTTGAAGACGGCGACCGCATGGCACGCGGAGAGGGCATGCGTACTCGAGACGATGCTGGATCTGTTGGATCTGTACACACAATTTCCTAAATCCACCAAGATCGGCAGCCAGTTTGATCTTAAGAACTTGATAAACGTCAAGATTGACATCAACGCCACCGTCACCCAGGAGAAGCATCAGCGCTATCACGGATGGTGCGACCGGTGTGGCCCGGACGTGCTAGACACTCGATCCCTCACACCTGGCTCAGCAATATCCCCGGCGACTAACAGTTCGCTGCCGGGGGGGAACTCGGTGAAGCGCAAGCGGGCAGCCAGCGAAGGGACACAGCGGTTCGTGTTTGATGTCGAGGAGGCCCGCAGGGAAAAAAGCATCGTGGCGAGGTACTTTACCGATGAGTATGAAGAGCACGAGATCGAAGTTGAAGAGCCGATCAAGGAACCGGAGCCCCGGCAGTCCAGCCGGAGCAATCACCCCCACCGCAACCACAGTCACAACCACACCGATTACGGTTGGTCGCCGTACCCTCGAAGTAGTAGGCACGGCCATCACAATGATCGCCATCGCAGTCGGCGGGGTCACGGCTATTGAGTCATGATGGGCGGATCTTCTGGGACGGTTTTTGTACCGTGCAGCCTTGCGGCAGGTAGAGATACCCACCAGCGACTTGCTAGTACATGGTTAGTCCCCAGAACAGCCTGTGTACGTTGGGGATCTGTCCTCTTTGGCCCTGAACGCAGCGTTGCCCCTGATCTGACGCGCTCTCAAGTCTAATCCTGTGCACACAAAATGCCGCAATATCCACCCTATTCTTCGGGGTTATTCGAATCTGCCACGGTTCTCTACGTCATTCCCCAGAAGAACACGGTGCTGCGTGGCAGTTGTTCCACTCCTGCCAGCTTCCCCTGCACCTGCGAGCACTCGAGTGGCACCAGCAGGCATTCGCACAAGTTGCACATACAGTTAGATCCCGGCCACGCGACTCTTCCTGGGCCGTTAAATATAGAAGATGTCACTCAGCATCGACAACCGGCCCTGTGTCATGAGAACATGTCAGGCGGTGAATAACCTGAGGGACACTACACCAACGCCCACCTCCCAAGCGGCGGTACCAGGTCCTCTATCAGCTTGTCCGACTGATCCAGCCACCCCCAAAGCAGCAGTTGCGCTGCGAGCCATCCGCGCTGTCGGGATCCCGCCCATCAGACCCTCCCAGCGCCCTCGTCTCGGTAAAGAGCGCAGTTGCGACTCAGCGTCGGGTTCCACCCGGCCGCGCTGTGAAAACCACAGACTGCGCTTCTCAACGAGATCACTGTCGGCAGTGGACTGCCTGCCCGACCACCCCGCCCCCACCACTGGCCCTGTTGGTGCTGCTTCTTGACGAACCACTGCCGCCTTGCTGAGCACGACGACGCGGAGTATTTCCCTATCGGCTCCAACGCCCTGGACCGATTACAGCTTGTACGGACCGGGGAGGGATGCTTCGAGGTTCTGGGACCGGGCCGCGTCCGCGTGGCGAGAGTTAAGCGTTTCTGTGGCTGTTGTGGGCTTGAACGTTGATAGGTGGGAAGCCAGGAATCCTCCCAGGGTGGTGTTTCACGAAGTCGACATAGGGCTAGATTCGCATGGGTTAGGCGGCCATCGTTTGCGGTCTCCCTAAAGACCTGGGTGCATGTGGACAGGGGCGTTGGGATAGGTTCTCTCAGCTCTGAGTCTAATTGACGACGTCCGCTGTGCCTGTGAAGCTGTAGCCAGGTAATAAACTAATAACTGCTCAAAAGCAACCACTCAGGCAGAATGTCTGACTTCCTTTGACATCTTATACCCCAGTAATGTGTGTTCTTTATCCCTCAGTATCTCATTGCTGCATCCTCTACCTTCCGGATTCCTCGTTCACCATCTTATGCGTGATTACCACCCAACCCTCCTCATCATCAGACCGACTCTCTTCTGGGAATTTGAAATGGAAAATTGCAGAAAGCGACCAACACAATTGTAACAATCCGCCAACTACCAGATCAGAGGCAAACTCGGGCTCCGTTCCTTTGTACTCATTTGAGCGCACCTAGCAGGTTAAGGATCCAAAGGCCTTCGCCATAGCCAATTCGTTCGGAGTGTGAGACACCACCATGACCTGCTCTGGCAACACATGTGGTTTCGCTCGAGACTCCCCCAGCCCCAGGTCCGAGTCTCCGCTGTGCGACTCAAACCAGGGCACAATCTCCCTGGCAAAAGCCAATTCAAGATCCTCAGGCGCGGCGGGCGTGTCGCCGGTGTATTCCAAAACAGCACTGATATACCCGCGCAGCCCAACCATGTCCAGCATCTGCTAGGTGCTCTCGATGTCGCCGGATATCACCATGACCGGAACCGCCTGCCGCTCGAGCCCCTCCAGCAAGCGCTCCACACCGGGCCATGGTTTCAGCAGATGGAAACGGCTGGAGAAGTGTTCAAGGTAGGATTGTTTGAAGCGGGCTGCTCTCTCCGGCGGGATGTTTCCGATGCCGAGTGCCCTGAAGATTCCATCGACGGCGGACTCGGACATGGACGCGGAGATGATAACGGCGTCCGAAGGAGGCGAGATTTCGGGTAGAATGTCGGCAAACGCCTGGCGGATTGCCTGGATGCCGGCCTCTCGGCCGTCGATGAGGACGTCGAGGTAGACGAGGAAGAGTTCTAGGCGTCGGGCTCCGCTCTTCTAGGGCGCGGATGGGGGTTCTGGATTGCCCAGTGTTTCCTCGAAGCGCCGTTTCATATCTGAATTCTGCAAACGTTATGTCGATCAATGCTGTGTAAAAGATGCGCTGCTGAGGTATTTGACTGTTGTGTCGGGCTGATGATTGCCACTGGCTAATGGTGTATATTTGTTGACCGTGGAAGCTGAGATTGAATGCACAAGGTTCCAAATGTCTCATGAAATGGGAGAGAAGGAAGGAGCCACTTGACGCCGGGAGAAGCCATACCCCAAGGGGTAAATGTGCGTCCTGAAAGAGAGACATATGGTTTCACTGTTCTTGCAGTTTCAGCCTTGAAGCAGAAGTACAAACGTCATGATCAAACAGGATCCCGAGCCTAAGGGTCCTAACACAAAGTCCCAAACAACTTTCCCAAACCAAGCAATGATCTAGGTATATAGTACTAACATTACTAGACAGCGACAGATAACTCTTCATGGCTCACGAACCCAAACCATTTCCGGCCCCGCGACCATATTATCCTTTAATTCATCCAGCTTAATCCCGTTCTTGCTCACCACGGCGATCCACACATATCCGTACCAGCTCGCAGGCACCGCCGCCGTCCTGCCGTCCCCTTCGGTCGTAACCGGGGTAAACTCAAGCTGCCCGTACGGGCCCATCCACGCCACGAAGTGTGTCCCTGATCCACTGCCTTCATACTTCAGGTTGACAGCCACTGTCTTCCCGCCGTCGTCCTTCTTCCCAGTCACCTCCACCGCCGGCCAAGGCTTTTCGGGCATGCCAGCGATCTTGTCGGGACAGCTGTCCACAAAACCGCGCATGACGAAGCTCCACGCCAGCTGGGCGGGGATGGCAACCTCCCTGGGCGCGGCAGCAGCCATATGGTTCTGCATCATGTTCACGACGGCACCCACGCGGGATTTGGCACCGACCTGGGTAAGCAGGACGGGGACGATGAACGGGTCTTGCTGAGCGAGCTTGGCCGAAATGTCGATGACCGCGCCGATCTGCACCAGATTCAGCTTGGCAATCGCCGTCAGGTAGTCGTCGACTGTCATGGTCGGCAAGCGGTACGTGCATGATCCGAGCAAGGGTCGCTGGTAGTGATTCAGGCACTCGGCGGTCGTTCCGCGGTGAATCACAGACTGCGCTGCCCACGCCCCAATCGTGTTGACAATGGCCTTCGGGTACACGCCAGCTAAGCTGCCGCTTGGTGGCTCCAGTTTGACGTAAAAGTCCCATAGTAGGTGTAGTAGAACGTCTTCGATGAGCTGGTGGAGCTGTAGATGGGCAGTTGCGTCTGAGGACATGTTGCTCGCCCATCCCCAGTGGGTAGGCTTGCCTCCGCCGGCTTTGTCATAGTAATAGGGAGGTATTTCGCCACCCGGTGGTGGGAGAGTTTGCGAGGCAGCTGGAGGTGCGGTTTGGGTACCTGAGGCAGAAGGGGCGACTGAAGGTTGAAGAGACCCAGGCAGAACATTGCCGTTGAACCCGGCGATGGTCTTCCCATTGACCGTCAGGGTACCGCCGCGAGGAGCAAGAGGCGGGATGACACTTGGCGGAGTGGCCGCCTTTGCCTTGGCGGTGAATGCTTCTAGCGTGTTGCCTGTTGCTGGCCTGGGTGTTTGTTAGAATAGTGTTCAGGAGCCAAGTATAGACATTGCGAGGCCACGTACGCGTTTATGCTGCCAACCATGCCGGATTGGCAGTGATTTCCCTGAGCGCAGTAGAACCAGATGGGCTTGTCTTGAACGATGATGTCAAACTCAACGCCGGACGGGGAAACGGTGGTGGGAATGAAGCCGCTGCTAAAACCCCCATTCAGGGGCTTGCATGGTTCGTCAAAAGTTGACTGCACCACTGAATGGTTTTTGGGGTTGAAATTGAACCTGACGACCGTGTTCTTCGGTTCAAGAATGTTGTTGGGTTCAAAGATCAGTTTTCCATCTTTGCCAACCTCTACTTGCGTCCGGCGAACGCCGTTCACTGGTAGCCCGTCAGCCGGCGATGTACTCGTCGGAGCATTCTTGGCCAGCTCAACGAATTTTTCAAAAGTGTTTCCTTCGGCCGGGCTATGCGAAGCCGTTAATGTTGTGAGTAGCATGATGCTCCGAACAACGAAAGACCCACGCATTTATTGCCTGTAGCATGCCCTTCTGGCAGTGGTTCCCATTCGGCTGACTGCAGTACACCCAGATGGGTTTTGCGTCATGAACAGTGATGGTAAATGTCGTGCGGGATGCAACATCCGGAGAGTCTGTCGGAACGAAACCAGAGAAGAACCCTCCTGCCAGTGGTTGGCAAGGCTCTGAGAAGCTCGACTGGGCTACAGAATGATTCTACCGCCGTGTTAGCCAGGGTTTCATTTTAGTCAAGGCACTTTTGCATCGGAAACCTTGCTCACCTTTGCGTAGAACGTATACGTTACTGTGTCGCCCTCCTTTGCCTTGATGGTAGGAGGATCAAACTTCAACTCGCCACCCTTGCCAACAGTGACATCAAAACGGTCTGCCTGAACCCCTGACGCCACGAGGGCGACTGAGACAACCGATACCGTTGATACTCGCATCTTCGATGTGAAGCGAGGTGTGCTAAAGACAAGCCTGTCAAGCACAATGGCCCGAGGACCAGAATTTCGGGGTGGGGGAAAGCCATTTTAAAGTTTTCTAGGTTTGTATATGTGATTCCCGCTGGAAGGATCGTGAAGATGTTGGATGGTTTGCGTCCCGTCCCATAATTTTACCAAGCCTGGCCCCGCTATTTGCCGTTCTTGGGTCGCGTCAAGGCGTTGGCGCGACCCTGCAGATGCCCTGCAGCTCACTCGCATGGGTGCTATTTCTAGCGAGCCAATCTCCGCTCGCCATGATCCTTCAGGCACCTCGGATACCCGTGGGCCGGAACAAACAGTGGCTGATGCTGTGAATGTTCACGACCGGCCTCAAGCCCTCTCCAGCGGGACTGCGCCTCGCGGTAAAACAAACTCCGACGATCTTCAACCTACGTCTATGACGGTTACTAGGACGGCGGGTGGAAATCGCGCCAGAAGCCTGGGCCTCAGTGGCTGGTGACGGAAACACACTCAGAAAGTTGATGAAGCGCTTTCATCATCCTTCGAGTCTGGGTTTTCTTTCCAACCTCCGGTATGCAAACATGTGGCACCATCATCCATTCATTTGGGTGCCTACGCCACTATGCGATAAGCGCTTCAAGCGGGACTATGAATGGCCCAGAGCTCGGAATCCCTGGCTGAATTTACCGGATGGTGGGTGAGCCGTCAGCCGTGTTTATCCCCAGGCGGCCGCGCTCTCGGACTTGGACGTATCTGCATGGCGGCCTGCCTGCAGAAATCCTTCTCTTCCATGGCTTGTTTCCACGACAGGCTCACCCTGGCTGCTTGAAATATTCTTGTTGGTGGTAGCCACGCCGCCAAGGGACATGCCGCCGAGGCTCAAACAAAAAGAGACGACAACCCAAGTTGACGACCCATGCACGAGTGCCAGCATTCAATAAACCATTATCTTCACTTTCACTGGTGACATACTAGACTATCTTCTTTTGTCATGCAAGGCAAGATGGCCCCGGGAAGTTGCTTTGCCTTTCTTCCCTCCATCTGCAACGCCATTACCCTGGTGTTGATGTTCCTTATCCTCTTCTCGGGGTTCAATGGAAGGTTAACAGAGCTATATTGGCTAAGGGTGAGCAAATCCCTTCATCTTCTGGCTCTGGTCTCAAGTTAACAATCTCGTAGATTGACACAGCTGGCTTGTCGTCTCCGTCAAAGCTTGCCAGCTCCGACTTCTTAAACGCGCTCTCTACGGTTTCAGGGACCGATTTTGTCGGGCCAAACATCACTGCCTCGTCCCTCGGTCTTCCGGACTGGTCCAGCGTCCATCTTCTCACCGAATGTTCCCACTTCGCTGATGGACGCGTCGATTGCTCGAAGCCGCGCTACGGCTTCGAGTTCCTCCCTGACCGCGACCTCAAGCTCGAAAACACACCCCTATCACTCAACCACTCCCAAGCCCTAACAGATTCCCTGACGGCATATCACAAAGCGAGCCGCTTCCTCTCGGGCGCACACATTATCGCGGTCGTTGCGTCGAACCTCGCTCCAATTGAGAGCTGCTTTTCGCCACTGTTGGCCGCCATCACAAGTGGCATCGCATCGCTCATCCTTTTCGCAGCATCCGTCGCTTCCACCATCATCTTCCGCAACATCAACAACGCCTGGAACGCCGAGTTTACGACCAACAACCTAACAAGCAGCGTCGGCAATATCCCAGTCGCCTTCGACTTCGCAGGCTCTGTCTTCACGCTGTTCGCCACCATCTTCTACATCCTCAACCACCGCGCTCAGTCCCGCAACAACCGATCCGCGAGGAGCCGTCGGGTCGTGGCGCACAGCGTTGGCAATGTTGACGTTGGCGCTGGCGGCGCAGCAGCCAGAGCAGGGGGCCGTCTCTGGGGCCGCAGCGACCACAAGTACGTGCAGATTGAGGAGCAGCAGGCGCTCCAGGCGCACAGGGATGGCGCCGGCTCGCCTGACAGCCTGGGAAAGCAGAGAAGGTTGGATGATGACTGGGCTGCGCCCGATGAGTATCACTCGGGCGGTGCGTCAAGCGGGGCGGCGAGCTCAGGCCCAAATATACCCCTGATGACGCTGGGCGGCAACAAGCAGACAAAGGACTTGAATACGGCATATGAGCCGTTTAGTGGACCAAGATGATGGGCTACTAGAAGGCAATTGACTTGCAAATTTGAGAAGCGAAGATTCTAAACAGCTTACATCGCTCTAGCAAGACGTAGACTATAGTTTAGTCGATATGCTGGGGTGACCGTGGTATCGCTGTGTGTATTGTTGTATGCACAGAAAACGTTGGGCCTTGGCGAGCGTGATTCACAATCCAGCACAAATCTACGCATCGGAACATGGCATATACTAGCCAGTGAGTATAGTTCAGATCACATCCATGTGCGGAGAGGTTTCACATTTGTGGTTGACACCGTTGTTCTGCAATGAACAAATCGCTTAGTAGGCAGTAGCCTATTACGACCATTCCGGTCTCTGAAGTTATCTCGAATGTTGGATAAAAGGCTACCTAGTGGCCCTGCCTGGACCGCAAGAAGCAATGAGGTTTCTCTGTTTATCTTCCAAAATCAACCTGTCCTCAGTGGAACCGCCGCAAGACCACAATGCGATCAAGCCCTGGTGGGATGTCGAGGTTCTACTCGAGTCCTCGACTCCGTATCCAAGTCATGTTGTCGTAGTCTGACAGTGTCTGAAGCTCCCCCCATGACCTTCTGGAGATAGGCTGAGAAACCTGTCGCATGCCCGCAGGTTTCCTCTCAACTTCATACCCCTCCATGTACTGGTTCCAGCTGGCCATAGCCTGATTTTGTCTGGAGAGAATAAAATGAGTTATGGGGTGTCTGTTGTGGTCGGCAGTCACAAGGTAAAACTGATCGTTCTTCGCCCAAGGGACCGCCCTTTCCCCTTGCGCAGAACATTCCCACTGCCTTCTAGACGTTTCAACTTCCTTTATGAAACGGTCCATTTCATGGCTTATCCACTTGATTGACCGTCCAAAATCCGGAGAGCCGTCCTGCAACCGAAAGGCCAAGCTCGGCGGAACATCGCCTGCGAGAGAGGTCCTATCTGCCCGCTGGTAAGCTCGGAGGAGATCCAGGAAATGGTCCTCTAGAGACAGGCACATTTCCTCCCGGCGGGAGCGACGACAGCATGTTGAGAATGTAACTACCAGCTGACGGATACCATGTTGAGTTTGGATTCAATGGCAGAGCCGCTGTGCAGTCTGAATGTGCGGTACACTGAAGGCATCGCTTCTGCTGCCACTCGCTTGCAAGTGCGCAACAGACCGATACCTGTGTTCCACCGCGCGGAGAAACGGGGCCAGCGGCGCTTGTACACCCATTTACAGGCAAGGTTGTAGATGTAGACTCGGATTTCAACCGGGAGGTCGAAGAAGTTTTTCGAGTCGGTCTCGATTGAAATGTGCTCTTCCTTGTGAGCTTTTCTCATTGCAGGGAGTCCCTTCCAAGAGTTGGACTCGGGAGGCAGTGCACCTTTGCTAGTGAGGCAGTGTTCCATATATATCCCTAACCCTTTTTTCCTGACTCTTTACGGCCACGCCCAACCGCGTGCCACGCTTACACGCCCATACCTATCCACCGCCACAGCGTTGGTTGGCTGCAGTGGCCCCGGGCCCTGCAACGGCGAGGCTCAACGCCCTGGTGTTCAATTACAGGGCGGTGACGGCCCTAGAGACAGCAACGCTCAACGCCCTAGCGACGGCGACGGCGACGGCGATGTACAACGTCTGCAGGGCAGGTAGAGGGTGAGTTAAGGTAAGTCTGGGCTGCGCGCAGGATCTGTAATTGAATCGCAGTCCATTTGCTCGAACTTGAAGATTACTGCGTTTTCGAAGCAATTGAGCCACTGCAGCCAATTCAACGTTGTGGCGGTCGGTGGGTGGGCGTGGTCAGGCCTGGCATGTGGGCGGGCGTGGGCGTAAGAGACTGAAAAATCAAGGATTAGGGGTATGTATGAGGCACACTGCCTCCCTAGCAAAGGTGCACTGCCTCCCGAGTCCAACTCCCTTCCAAAGCCCGACACGGCCGCACCCCACTCTGGAGGTTGATTGATGGAATGACGGTCATGCTCTGGAAGGTATTTCGGGTTCACGATCTTCCCGCGGAACAAGCAGTTGCGACTGCAATTAATATCGTGGTTTGGCATCTGCCACTTGAGTTCCTTTGTGTGCCGGTAAACAAAGTACTCGGGCACCCAGTCGCAGAACTCAATATCCCGGGCCGCTGTGAATTGCTTCAAACCGCACCACAACCCGTTCCCTTGATCTTCCCGATCAAGGAGACACTGCCCATATTCACTGCATCGTCGATAAAAGACCAGGACGTTACGTATGCAGGCCTGGCTTTCATATAAATGTTCGCAGACAAATAGCCAACCGAGGCTGGGTTCGCCCCGGCACTGGTATGGCACGTATGGCGTTGGGCACAGAGAACGGATGACCAGGGTTCGGGCCTGCCTTATCCGGACGAGACCAATGGATTCCAGGTACCTCAAGGCTGCTCGTGGATCGGAACCGAGATCCAAGGTCTTGTAAAGGATGGCTGATGCCTCGCTGTAAATACGGCGCGAAGCACGGAGGAGACCCAGATAGTCAACAGGGACACCAGGACCTACGCTTTTCTCCGTCCACAGCATCTCCTTCTCGTTCAAAAGCTTCTGGCGATCAATGCCGTAGAAGACAAGGTCGTAGATTTGGTTGCGTATTGAGATTGGCAGATCGAAGATTGTGAGGTTTTTGTCTTCGGCTATCGGCTGGGGAGAGTCCCGGGCGCTGGCATGATGATGGACGGGGACTTGTAGTGCCATTCTTGTCATTCGCGCGTGAGTGGTAGGATGAGGCTTGATCTTAGAAAGCGGTGACACCAAGAAAGTGCTGTACACAACTCAAGGTGGCCGATTTAGGAGACCTGTTGTCACTTGCAAATGTCAGAAATCTCTGCTGCAAATACTAACATCAAGAGCAAACGAACCTGAAGAAACGACTTATCAATTGAAATTGAATACTTTATTCGTATCGGCCAGATGTAGAACCTTGCTTTGTATGTTGGATGCCGCCAGGAAACGAGTAAGTCGTGGGTGCCGTGGTACCCCGGGTTGTGGAAACGATCGAAGATTGCGCAAATTTTGGAATTGAGGGAGGGAACTTGAAAGCCAGGTGCCAGGCTTGCGGTCCAGGGAAGTGCTGCGAGGCGGTTGCCACTGGGTGGTTCGGATGATATATAGACGATAGACCCAATCCAAGTTTCGGAACAGGATTGTTCTGCGAACTGGATGTAAGGACACTGGGACAGCACAAGGTGAATGAGAAGCTGAATTTTGGGGAGGGAGGGTGAGAGATGAAGGCCGTGAATTAAACTTGCCAAACCTAGATCGGTGGGAGTATTATAGGTAGGTACACACGTTACCTACCTACCCTACCTTATGTATCAATGGTTAACGTCTCTAGGTGACGAAGGTCACATTGAGCAGGCGCACTCCGTTTGCATTGGTCAGCGATGTTCTAGCTATTAAACATTTTAAGTCAGAACTGTCAAGCTCGCTACATTCCTTCAAGGAAGGAGCAAGCTAGCCGCGCTTTTGTACAACTAGATGTTTGCAAGAGCATCCAAACAGATGTCTGTCGACAAGATTGCTCCTGAACCACTGATGTCAGAGAAAGCGATAGGACTCAGGTTGCCTCACATGCGTGGTTACCCCCTGGGCGCTGAGTCAACGATAGGCCGACAGATACCACCTTAGATAGGTTGACAAGCTACAACTTAAAGTCGGCATTGGTCTTTTCCCACCCGTCCACTGTCTCGTCCATAGCCGCCACCTTCTCTGCCAGTTTCATCTTCAACGGCCGCGACCTCTCAGTGCACAGCTCATACATTGTCGTCAAATTAAACAGCAACGTCCGGGAATTCTGACCGGAGTCAACGAGACCCTCCAGCAACGCCTTGCCCTGTCTTGCGTCAGCACATGCGATCACGCAAACAAAGCGGACTCACCTCCTGCATCTTGCCCACGTATAACAGACAAACAGCCAAATTCACCCCAACCATCTCATCATCTACCGCTTCCCTCAGTTCCCTCCACCTCCCCAGCGCAGCCTCATAGTCTCCCTCGGCCATCTCGCACAACGCCTCAACCACCTTTTCCTCCACCTGATTCCCCTCACCATCCCCGAGGCAGCCCCTCGCAGCCTCCACATCACCCAAGTGCAACCACAATAACGCCCTCCGCATTCTCATCCTCCCCCCGCCAGGCCCATCGTCCCTCAACGTAGCCAAATGATGTGCCGCCCCGGCCAGGTCATCCATCTCTACCAACGCCCCCGCCACCCGAATCCCCAAGTCCGCCAACCTTTCCCTCCAAACCGTCACCATAGCATCATTCCCACCACCACCATCACCAGCCCCCGCCCGTTCAGCCTCAACAATCCTGACCCGCGCCTCTCTCGCAAGGTCATAGTAGCTCATAACAGCGCGGCGGGGATCCCCGAAGCCAAGCGCCTGCAGACGCACGTTGAGGACGCGCAGGTCCCAGGGGACGAGGTGTCTCGGGTACACGGCAGCAGACAAAGCCGAAGATCCCGCCGCATCCTCATGGTCGTAGTAGAACGCACTGTTCAGGTCGCCGAGCGCCTTAACCTCCTGCGCGGCTAGCGCCGTCGCGTCCGTGAGGGTCAGGCACGCCAGGCGCGTATAGAGCAGGTCGAAGATGCGGGCGTGGTCGGTCGGCGAGGGCTGAGCGAGGTGGGTGCCGGTGCCGGTTCCCGTGAGCGCTTGCGCGGCGGCGATGGCGGCGGCGCGGAAATGGCCCCGCGAGAGCAGCTCCGGGATGGGTGTGTCGGCGGAGGGCTGTTTCGGGGAGTTGCGGAAGGCGGCGGGGATGTTGAGCGCGCTGAGTGGATGGTAGATTTCTGGGCGCAGCAGGTAGGAGAAGTCTTTTGGTTTGGGTGGTCCCCCTCGCCTCATTGCTGATGCTGATGGCGTGCTTGGGGCGGGGGAGCGGGCTGGTGATCGTGGTATTGGCGATGCTGTTCCTGGGGTTCTGCTCCCTGGGTGCCCGGTAAGGGATACCACTCTCTGCTGTGGGTTACTAGAAGGTGATGCTAGAGGTACACTTGTGGAATGAAGGCCGCCTTTAGCCATACTGTATGATCGGGCAGGGGTGATGGTAAGGTAGGGAGAGAGCATGCCACTCACTCGTCGACATCAAGAGGGCCTTTAGTGGACGATCGAGGACGTGTGGCTGTAGAAGCAATTGTCAATTTATGATGTTGCACGAGAACCCTGAGGGAAGCAGCAGGGGCCGTCGTGAATCGCGAGATGTGACACCCAGAGCGCCTTCCGTTTGTAAAGACAGCATTTATCGGTGTCGACCCTGAGACAAGCAATTTCAATCCGACTTGCCTTTCACGCCAGATCTTGTCCTAGTGTGCCCTTTAGGCACCGAATCTTGCGGCGCTTTATCCATAGCGAGAGCTAGACTAACTCGTCGTCTATGGTATCAGATACGAAGTACAGTGTTGGAAGAGATGACGTTGGGAAAACTGGGTCTCCCGGGGCTCACAGGTGGCGCCAGCTGGCAGCTGCTCAAACACCAGACAAATGTCAACTTCGGTTGATCGTTCTCAACTTCCCCCTTTTTCAGTTTCCCTGTTCATGGTTTCAAAGTTCCAATTCGATTAGCACTCCAGTGTCCAGAATACCGACTACTTACACCTGACAGTGCGTCCAAATCATCAGTATTCACGGCAGTTCTCTGACCACAATACTCCGGCCCATGTCTCGTCCAAAGCCGTTATATCGTTGCTGGTGATGGCTATTTGGATTGAGGATCTGTATTCTCCATTCATATACACAAAAAGCCAAAAAATTGCCGATTACCTTAGGGATCGGAAATTGGAGTCATCGAATCGACCACTGATCATCGCTCATCGAAACACACTTGACCAGCCTTAGTTAGACGCCCTCGGCCCCTGCCCAACAATGTGCCTCTTGGACTTATGCGCTAAGCGCAGTGCGACCACCAATCGCCCAAGTACACGCAGGTGAATGGCGGCTGGCACTGAGTCGGTCCATTGTATCCCATGCCACCGCACTGTCCCCATTGCGGAACCAGTGGTCCGGTTGGTGTTGGACCATTTGTCGATGTAGTTTTCGTAAGTGTCACAGTGCTTGTCGATAGAGTCGTGGTCGGGACCTGACTTGTCCTAGTCGAGGTGGTCGTCACGGTGGTAATGGGTGGAAGGGGGACTCCGAGAGCTGATCTTATACCCTCCAGAAATCCCGGGTTGCCATAGGCCTGCGACATGTCCCTGTCACCAAACATTAGCCACCTCACCCCCAATGAGTCCATCTAGCCCCTGCAAATCGGATCTTGTACTTACCAAGCCATAACCCCCCCAAAACTGCCATACCCTCTCGCATATGCAATCACCTGCCTCAGCTGCTCTCCGCTAACATAACCAGTCCCCGCAGCCGACGGGCTGGCCGGTAAGCCGAGCAAGACCTTGACCTTGCGGTTCACGCTTGCCGTCCTGGCCCACTGGTCCCAGGTGCCAAAGTTGAAGTTGTTCTGCGCTGGGGCCCCCGGCACATAACTCGGGGCGCCGCAGTAGTTGTTGTAGAACTGCACAGCCACAAAGTCAAACCCAACAGCGTCCAGCATGGCGCCCATGGCGTGGTCGGGGAAGGGGCACTGGGGCGCCGCCGACAAGAGGTAGCGCCGGCTCGGAGTCTCCCCGGCGGCCGAATCGTCCATGAGCCGCCTCAGGGCGGCCGCAAACGGCTCCATGTTGCTGGACGTGGCCTCAAAGTCCATGTCAAAGCCGTCGATGACCGCCGAGCCGAACGGGCGCAGGATGTCCGCCGACGGCGGGGCAGCGGGGGGCGGGCCGAACATGGCCCACAGCCTGTTGGCCCATGTGATGGCCTCCTCCGGCGAGGCAAAGCCGCCTTCGGTGTAGGTCGCGCCGCCGATGGAGAGGAGGATGGTTTTGTTGAGTGATTGGCAGAACTGTATGTCCTCTCTGGCAAGGCACGGGTTAGTTGCTGCTCTTCAGGGGGCCGAAGAGGATGATCCCAACTCTATCTCAGGACAGCGGAGGAGCTGGGTGCCCTCAAAGGTAGTGCAGTTGTCGCCGGCATTGGCAAAGTTGAGCGAGGTTGGATTCTTGATGACGTGAAGAAACGCGAGTGGGATTATATTGACAGGGGAATCTGAAGCAATGTCAGTCCATTCAGGTTCGTTGCCCTGCCCGTGGTGACATGGAGGTGGTTATTGACGAGCGCCACATACTGGAGCAGTAAGTCGCAAGACGCTGCTGCCCGCCGGCGCGGTTGATAGAGTTCTGACCTGAATATAGGTATCCTAGCGTTAGTACGTGTCTGAGAACTCATAGCCGCTGGCTATTGCGTACCCCAGTATATAGCAATGTTGTTAGAGGCTCCAGGATCGAAACCGGCAAATGCCCTGGGAAGAAAAGCGCCCAACGCCCATAGAGCGGCAATGCGGAAAATAGCAGAAGCCATTAGGGAGATCGACGATGTTCCAGCCTGGATCCTCAGTGCTAGCTCCTCAGGGTCAAGGACGATTGGGCGAATCGGGGAGAATAGTATCTCTTTAACCTTTCACCGTCCTCGACTAGCGGCCTATCATTCCGTGATATCCCCGCTGGATATTCTCGGACCCAAGCAGAAAACTTGGTTATACTGCTGCTTTTGAAACTTCCATTTCATCAAGACTGCAGTCCCGGGCTCTGGGCATCCAATCGAAACAGGACATGACTACCGTTGACGGTTGGACCGGTGCCGTGACTCGGACGTTGACGTTGTGAATGTGCACACCTTCCGGCCGAGGAGCGGGGGAGAAAGGAGACCACACTCTACCTAAGGCTTGACCACGTTATCAAGTGCAATCGTGAATGTGACCGTGACCAGACCAGACCCCATCCCTCGGCCCAATGCTACTGGTCGGTCCATGTCCGGTTCATGGGACACTGGCCGTGACTGAAGGAAAACATTGTTTTTCCCAGCGGTGCAGCAGGACATGATGGCCATGTCTTGCAAGTGTCTGACGCTCTGTTGGACTGGTCGCGTGTCATCGTTGTTGTGCATGTGGTGCTCAACGCCACTCGGAGCAGGCGTTGAAGGCCAGATCAAATTGACAGAGTGATACACACTTTGGCAATCTTTTTAGAAGGGCATACCTGCCCTTGATGGGCCGTATTCTCGGCGCAAGGGGTACAGATTTTGTTCGAGAAGGGCATTAAAGCCCATGGCAACACCCCTGCCTGGTGCCATGGAAATGATCGAATGGTGCATCTCCAGCCGCTGGGCTTCGGAGCTTCAGCTCAGCCGTTTTGTTCGAGATAAGCGATAGAGCCTCGCCGGGGCCTTTTTCGGTTGGACCCCGAACACATGTCAGCCACTGCGGTGCCAGGAGGGGTTGAAGACTCAACATGAATTGTGTGACCTGGTTTGTGGCGCCAATCATGATGGCCGTGCCGTCATGACCCCTCTTGAGGTGCGCCCTTGCATGAAGATCTTGGAGCTTCCTGTTGGGGAATAGCAGCTGTTGAACCGCTAAGGCAGGACGCAACATGTTTGGAAGTTGGAACCAATGCGCACGCGCCGCCGCCGTAACGTTATAATGACGGTCGCGTGGCATCAAGATCACACAGAGATGCTCACATAGCAAAGACAGTTGGGGTGAGAGCACGGGGGGTGGCGGTTGTGACCCTGTCCGACGGGACGCAACAGGACCATGTCTCTTATCTGAAAGGTCTTTGCCAGTTGGGATGCAACTGAATCATCTTGCCTTTCTTGGCTTAACAAGGCACAAAGTTCCAGGCGAGGAGAGCAACGTTACCTCGCATACTAGTAGGGAAAGAAAAAGGGCTGGATGCAAGTGGGAAACTTGAAAGCAAACTGAAATCATTCCAGTTGACCTCCACCAAGAGCGATTGCGGGTCTTGAAAATGCTTCATAATACTGTGGGTGCCGTTGCACACTGGCACCAAACCAAAGACTGGGTGTGTTGATTGTAGACGGTTGGAGGGTTCATGATTCATCGAGGGTTGAAGAGCAAAGCCCAGTGCCCCAATAAATACCTTACAGGTCTGCACCAGGTTCCTCCTTCCCATTCAACATCGGTCAACGTCAATAGGGGGTAGGTAGGTAGTTATCACCCCAAGGTCCGGATCATTTGATTCAACAGACAACAGGGCTTCCCGCATCTCAGAGCTACCTTATGGCTCACGGTAGGGAACCTGGTCTAGGAACCAATGTGATGGAGGTATCCATGGCACTGTTACCCTCCATTGGAACATGAAATCTTAGACGACTCCGATAGCTAGGTACCCTTATTCCATTCAAGACTAAGGTATCTACTATCTAGCACGTATCAGAATGTAGCTTAAGGAGTCTACTGCCAACGTGCCTACTGCTTGAGTATCTTTAAGGTACCTTAGCTGACCAAAGTCACACCTATACTATTGAGACGGACTCTATACACCATACATCCCGCTGTGCGTAGGTACCTACGGTACCTACCTAGTACCTTAGCAGGTCACATATAGTGTTCGGTCAACAGCAAAGGAGTTAGTACTATTAGTGACCTCCGAATACTCCTCGCTAGTAAGAACCAGCCGACTTGTTTTGGTTGGATTTGGGGCGGCGATGTTGTAGTATAGGTCCGAGGTTTGACTTGCCAGCTGCCAGTGGTAGCGGTTAGGACTAAGTCAGGTACCTAGGTAGATATCGACTCGGAAGTCGGAACATCTCGCTGCCAGCAATGAAGGCAATCAAGTTATAAGCAGATCTCCCTGAATTAGTTCCCATGCTTTTGCGAGATACTCGCTCAGACACCTACTGTCTTTCAACGACCAGCATATTCTGTTGTGGATTCTCAAAACTGCAGTGCTTGATTCCAGTCTGTGAACAGTGTGAAGTGTCTTCGGTTTACCTCCATGTTATTGGTTCGACATGGAGTCGCTCCATGTCGAGCACCAGGCTTGTCTACTCCAAACCATACCTACTCAGGGAGTCAGATAGTGTATGGAAAGACTATAACAATGGGAGCACCCATTGCATGGATTTGCGATAACTTGAAGCATCTGGGAAAGAGACGGATGACACCAACAATCCTAACTCCAGATCATGATGGGCAATATGATCCATGGATATGTGCGACCTACAGACGGGAGTATACCTACTCGTACTTGTCCTTATTACTGCATGCGATTGCCCAGCTTGCTATATCCCATGTATATCTATTCGAGCAATGACTACTATGTGTTAAGGTGACAGCGGCGCTCGGGATCTACCTGAATCTTCCTGTTGATTCTCCATTTCTCATCCGTACTAGTAGCGAGTCTCCTTTCATTGACTGCAGTGACGTGCAACCGTTTACCGGCACAACAGGCTTCCTATGCTCACTCGGGACCATTGACCGACATGAGCCACTCACCGTACAGTCTCCGGGCACCTGCTTTGGCTTCCTCCAATCTCCACAAAGGTTCTCGGGATGTTTGGCGCAACAATATATCTTCCCCTTGCCTCCCCCTTGGCCATCTGTCCCTGGTATTTAGCCTTGCGAGGATCGTCAAAATTTACCCGCTTCTCATTAGACGACTTGCATCGACATAATATCAAAATCGTGCTGCTGCTATTCTTGGACGACATGCATTGTACATGTATAATGTCCAGTCCCGACGCTGTGGAAACATCACGGCGACATCTCCACTCAATGCTGCAGCATACTGTATTTGTATGCCAGTGTTGTTCTTAACCTTGAGGGGAATCAAATCACTCACGACAGTTACCTGGCTAGTGTAAGTACATCACAGAGTGCTATGCCTCCCTGTGGCCACCCGGCTAGGTCAAGAGAGGGAGGGTGAGCCCCAAAGCTTAGCCAGTTTCACCACCACACCCTCCAAGCCTTTCTACGGTTACAGTTGCAAGTACCTACCTACCTTACCTAGGTACTACCCCGCAAGTCAGTAGAGTTCCAAGATGGTAAAAGTCTGGTGGCTATATGGGAAAAAGCTTGACTTCTTAGAAGTCCCTCATCTAGTACTTTATGAGGTGAGTTGACACTACCAGTGGTAGATATAGTAAGGTACCTATACCCATCGTTCAGCATCCATGATCCTAGGCGAGCTTACGTCGACCTCATATACTGCAGTTGCAATAGCTCCACACATCCAGCCTCACGGTCTAGACTCCCCCGGACCTAAACTGGAGAGAATCCCGAGCGTTACAGTCGTTACCGGCACTTGAGAGGCTAAGCGTGAGCCAAGATCCCGGGATGGACGGGCCGTGGGCATTCGAAACGGCGACATCTTAGGCCCTGCTAGTGAAGGTTAAAGTCAACAAACAGGTTTGGGATGATAGCAACAAATACTGTGTACCTAATTAGCGAGGTGTCTACACCCGGTCGGTTGACCGGGTCCTTGGAACTACTAAAGAAGTCGAGAACATTGAAGCGATCAGCGTGGGCATAGAAGCCAGGACAGCGAACCGGCTATTTGCATCTAATGATGATCTCCGCGAATCGCGACATCAACCTTGAACGGTCCTGAGCATCTCGTTGGGCGGAAAAATAGAGACGGCTCTGGAAATTGAACATTTACCGGGAACGACGCTACGGTCTCTTGAATTCCATATTGAAACTCAATCTCCAGCCGTGCTTGTTCAAGGTATATTCGGTTCCGTCTATATTGAGTCGCTTGCGAGAATCTTCCCCATGCGCTCCACTTGGAGAGGCCCAGGCTTGACGCCATCACCATGGCTGATGAGACTCACGACTATCAGGCCAAGGAGCAGAATGAGGTGATTTGAGGACGACCTCATCGACCGCTGTGTTGGGTTGCAGTCTCAGAATCGCCATCAACAATCCACCTTCGCCTGCCCACCCCGCATGTGCCATCAATATATGCAATGCGCCGAACATGCGCATTACCCCTGAGCCGGAAGAGTCCAAGAGCCATCTAGACTCCACGGTGGTAAGATAAGGACATCATCTGGGCATATAAAGCGCCAGCGAGGGGTATTGGCCGAAGGCGTCCATCAGTTTTTGATCCGCGTCAGTCACCGCTGCCCTGACTTGAGACTCTATCAAGAACCCGCCAACATGACTCGGATTCTCTTCGCTCTCTTTGCTGCGGCCGCTGCAATCCAGCAAGCCGTCGCCGTTCCCGTTGCCCAGGGCGATGGAGGAGCCGTGGTTGCTCCCACGGCTACTCGCAGCCGCACCCCGCGCCCGACGGTCGTGCCCCCGACCCCGACCGCTCCTCGTCCCACGGTCACCCGCCGTCCTCGCCCTACGAGGTCGGTTACCGCTACCCGGGCTCCGAGGCCGACTGTAACCCCATCGGGCCCACCCCTACCCCCGCGACCTACCGCGACGAGGCCCCCCCGGCCGACCTCGACCCCGACTCGTGCTCCCCGTCCTACCACGACGCGGGCCACTCGGCCAACCACGGCCCCGACCCGCTCTCCTCGGCCTACCCCGACACGAGTTCCCCCGACTCGGTCTCCCAGGCCTACCCCAACACGCTCGCCTCGGCCTACTACGGCTCCCACTCGCTCTCCCAGGCCGACGCCTACGCGGTCGCCACGGCCGACCACGGCTCCGACCCGTTCTCCCAGGCCTACCCCAACACGGTCGCCACGTCCCACCCGCTCTCCCCGGCCCACCCCAACACGAGCTCCCCCGACCCGGTCTCCCAGACCCACCACGGCTCCAACCCGTGTTCCGGCGCCGACCAGGCCCGCCCCAACTTTCACCCTGGTGCCGCGGCCGCCGACTGACAACTAAGTGCCCAAGCAGGAGGGCTTGATACGTTGCATCGATGGCGATGGCGTATGGGTCAGGAACTCGACCGTGACTACCTCGACTAGGTTGGCGAGTGGATGATAGTAGGAGCTGGAGGTAGATGGGACGGGAGTCGGATTTGTTCAAGTTGAGAGGAGGCCTGTTTCGCGCTTTTGCTGCGTACATAAGTACTTGATCTCGCCCCCTTTTTTTCTGACAAGTGACGACGTTGGTTGTCTGGTATTGATGTGTGCGCCTCTGCTTCTATCCTGGTACTGTCAGTCATGATAAAAGGCATCCATGCTGGCTTCTCTGTCGGTCCATTCATGGCTTGAAGCCAGAGGACGACATGAGCCGCGGGCCGCATCGGGTCAATGGTGAAGACTTCGGATATTTGTCACTTGTTCGATCCTCTCAAATTAAAATAGGCACGAAGGCTTGCCGATAGTTGACATAAGTCCTCTAGTAGCCGGTTTCTTGTGGAAACAATGCTGAGATATTTTCCGGTATGTTCTCTGGTGAACCTGTTGGCATAATGGGTGTCTCGGATCGAATCTTCGCCCACGTCATCGTCGTCACAGCAGTGCGTGCCGCATCTTTCATGTTCCCTCAAGGTGAAGCTTGAGATAGCCGTAGGTAGGACGTGGGGTCTGTCTGAGAGTACCCTATGTAAATTGCAACGACTATGTCGTTAGTATCTTCAATCCCATCGGACTGACATGTTTGACTCAAGGTCGAGATAATAAGATAGGATAGGATCTGCCACTGGCTATCTGGGGATATCTCCATGCTTCCAACGCAGTTACCAATGTCTGCAATCTTGAGACTTGAGGTAGATGCCCGCTCGGTTGCACGAATCGCAGGCACAGGAATCAAGGCAAGAGAGCCGGATGCTTAGTTTACTAGCGTCGAGCATGATGATCGCCGCTCGAATGCTGTGAAGGTGTGTCGCGACTGGTTCCACACGGCGTTGATGCCTAATGTTAATGGTGTCGTATTCCCTGTCACTGTCCATGAGTACAGGTAGTGTAGGTGTGATACCCATAACATCTTGAGGGGTAAGTCATGCTGTGTACTGTGTCGACGGGCGAGGAATTTGATATCCCCCGTCCGGATAGGTATGGATGTTGGCAGTGGTGAGAACGATAAGATCAGAGGACACTTCGCAAGCAAGTTGCCAAGTTGGAAGTGAGAAATCAATTATCAAACAGATTCCCCAATCCACCACACATTGGTCTAGCAGGCTGATTAAATGGCTGCCGCCCATCGATGGGTTCATGGGAAATGTCAGATCGACACAACAAATAGGTAGTCAACGCAGGCCCCAGACACGGCCACCAGGTCCAACGGAGAGGGCCGGCAGCCAGACAAAACGTTGGAAATCTGGAAATCTGGGGAAGTTCGCCCCGCCCAAACCGGGAAGCGGCATTGCCCGTAACGCCAAGCCCTGCTCCACTCCCGCCTAAAACCCCGCTGTTACCCCACAGTTTGTGGCTCGACCTGGAACCACTACCGCACCACTTGCAGGCCACCTCTGGCGCCACCTGCCGAAGCAGTTCCCCTTCTGTGGTGGGATGCATGCGATGCATATGCTTTACAACCTGCGTTTATGAGCCGACGCTCAGCTGTGTGAGCCGACTCAGGCAGCCTGGCGGCAGTTCTAAACTGTCATACATTCTTTTTTCACGTTTGAGGGAGGAATCCCCCCGAATCTTTCCATTTCTGGCACGCAGCGTCCTTGAACTTTAACTTCCAGTTCTCCGAGCTCTGTTTCGTCACTTATCTTCTCCCTTAGCCGAGGCCGAACCGATCTCCGGGGCACTACTCCGTACTTTGGATCTCCACTTGCTGTCATTTAAAGCCAACAATTATCAACAACCTACACTTCGGGAAACGAGACGTGATTAGTTCACCTCCGTGGATCTGGCTGGCCTAATACCATCACCATCACTACAATCGATCTCAAACTCAAAATGAACCGCCAACAACCACCCTCCCGCCCCCTCTCGACCTCGGCACGTGTTCATCCGAGCTACCTCCCCTATCTACACAACGCCTCTCGCAACGGAATGAAGAGCATAAAATGGTATGTTTGTTTACATTAGAGGGCTCTGAAATAGAACCCATCTAACCTTCCCACTTTCAACCCAGGGTCCCTCCCCTCGTAGCCGTCGTTGGCGCGGGCTACGGCATCGCGAGCTACCGCGAAGCACAGGGCTCGCAGCGCCTCGCAGCAGCCGAGCAGGCCGAGGCCGAGAGGCGGCGCAGGAACGCTGCCTTGGCCGATGCCTACGGTGACCGGAGCAGCCTGGAGGAGCTGGAGAGGGCCATCAAAGTCTATGAGGCCCAACAACGGAGCGATTCATGAACAGTCCCGTGGCCTGATTGTTTTGGCCAATTGTTGATTTTATTTAAGCATCATTGATATCCGGCATTCTTACAAGGGGGAAATGGCGTTGGGCGGCGTTAGGTGTTTGTTGGTCGGGTCTGCTGGCTGCTTCTACGGCTGTCAGTGTTCTGTTTGCATAAGGGGCTTGAGGGACGATGCGTGATCGCATGTGGGAACCAGGGGGTTCAGAAGTCGGGATACGGGGAAAGGAAGATCTCTTCTCATGTTTACGGTATTAATGACCACTCATCTTGTGTCTACCAATAGCGCAAAAACTCAACTGCACGAAACAGTCGACCGTCGGAAATAGGCGGCCGTTTATTTGGCCTCCGGCGGACACGAAGTATCCACTGAAACCGTAGGCATTGCTTGGAGACTATCTGTCTTGGACACCAGTTCATTTTATCGACGATGCGGAAACAGCCGGCCAGCAAATTGAATCTGTATGGCTATCGATGCGTAGAACTCAAGACAGAGTGGCCAAGATAACGGCTTTAGGTATGTACAGTACAATGAGAGATCTTGCCAAGCTTCTGCTGTGTAACATATGAACACCATGTCAGTCCTCTCAGCCCAATCATGGGCAGTTACTCGGGAGGACCTAGTGAGACATGCATCCATTCTGAGAGTCCGAAATGCCCTGGGACATTTACAGCGCTGTTTCGTAGAGACACTGCTGCCATGCATCCGCTACACAGATGCCTAATGCACTATATCCTACTGCAGTCCGGTTCAATGAGTGCCTTGGCGAGATCGTGAAAGCAGGGTCACAGTGCCTTGAAACCTTTGACAGACTGGCTCAAACGGTGCCGAGATACTCAGACAATTGTTTGGTTTCAGCTCTTGAGAGCTTTCTTCTTGGAACTTTTGTTGCCCTTGGCAATCTCTTCTTCCTCGCTCTCCCAATCTCCGTCCTCTTCCATCTTGGCATTGACTTGCTCTTCAGCATCACCCTCGAGCCCTTCACTGTCAAACGCGTCCTCGTCGTACATGTCGCTGTCGTAGTCGTCGATATCCATCTCGTCATCATCTTTGTCTCCCTCGGTGCCACCCGACTTTTTATTGGCCTCCTTCGCCTTGCGTTTCTTCTCCACGTTCTCCTTTTGCTGCTTCTTGCGGGCCTCCTTTTCCTTCTTGCGCTGCTCCCATCTCTTTTCCAGCTCCCTGATCTCCTCCTTCGTCTTGTGAACGTACTCATGCCACATGACCTTGCCCGAGCAGAGCCCTTCCTCCACCTTGGTCATGCGCAGCCGCATGCGCGGTCCCAGCTCTACTAACTTCACCGCGCGTCGCTCGACATTGTCGTTGGCGCCGGCATCTTCATCGTCACTGTCTTGTTTCCCAGTAGCTCTGGGCTTGCCGCTGTGGACCTTCTTCGTGGTCGTCTCGAGAACTTCGACTTCAGCATCCGTCTCAGGCTCGCTACCGCTTGTCCCGTCGGTCTGGTACCCATCCCCGTTCTCTCCGCCAATCATAAACTCGGATATGTCTTGTAGATTTCCAAGGTTTGGAAGACCACCCTTCTTCCCCTTTTTGGATTTGAGCAGCTTCTCGGCAGCGTTGAGCCGCCTCAGCGGCTTCGACAGTCCCACCGCTTTAGTGGTAATGGCGTAATGCCTGAAATTCAAGATGAATGTTCCGTCGTCTTCGGGGGACTGCTCTCGGTTCAGGAGCAACACTCTCCTAATCGACTTGAGCGGCGTTGTCTGGGGGTTGATTGGTGGGAAGAGTGATTGGAAGGCGGTAGTGGTGAGGGACTCAAGATGTCTAGGGACTTTTGAATTCGCGTCGGAGGAAGGATTGGTGAAGTTATTCATGACTAGCTACGGCGATGGTCAGCTTAGAAGCAGAGCGCGGGATATATTGGGGGCTTCTAACCAAGGGCGGTGTTATAAATTCTTTGCCGCCTCCTTTAGGATGCCTCTGTGCCCTCCGGACATCCTTCGTCAGAGAATACTTTTCGACCCTGAAGTGAAATGTAGGACCACGGGGCGCCACGGCCAGTCGCAGGTTGGTGTTTCCCGATGAGGATCGCGAAAACAAAAGGAGGTGAGTTACTCCAAGCGGGCCGCACATCGTAACATAATCTCGTAGCCTATTTGCCTTCCGCTCTTTGAGACGCGACGCGGTCCCGGGCTCCATCACTCGACGAACATCGGCGGCCAACTGGCTGACGCTGGTTCCAACCTCGCCAGCACCAATTCGAATCACCATGCTCTTGGGGTCCCGCGGATTGGCATGGCCATTGACGGCAGCCGGGGTTGCCGGGTTGTTTGCGCCGACATGGGTTCTCTTTTTTGTACGTCGTCTCGCCATGGTAGTCGACGGCTTGGGATCATCTGGTGTTGAGATGGTTTAAGATGGTCTGCAGTTGAAGCTCCAGGGCCAATTGCCGGTCGACAAGGTGTCGGCGAAAATTTCGGTGGGGCAGTTCTTATCGTGCATGCTCCCCACTTGATAAGCCCGAATTTTGGCGCAACCCTTGGCTTCCATCGTCCAAGTTCACGACCTCGAGACGACCAAAAACATTTCAGAGCAGAAGATCGACCTATAAATCACAGCCAGAATGTCAACCAAACGCAGAAAAATATCCCACGACTCCGGAGCTACGGGAGGTGACTCTCCCGAGGCACGAACTACCCAATCGAAGACCAAGCCCGCTCCAAAGCCCAAAGATCCATCACCACCGTCGACCTCCGATGCCGACTCTGCCACCCTTGACAATGGTCCTAAGCAAGAAACCGGGGATGCTGCTCCCAAGTCATTTGCCGACCTAGTATGGGACCTATATATGGCTTCCGAGGCGAGCAATACTGACATGGAGGGCAGGGGATCGTCGACTCACTTTGCGACGCCTGCGACAAGCTCGGATACAAGAGGCCAACCCCGATTCAAGAACAGGCAATCCCCCTTGCCCTGCAGAACAGAGATATCATTGGTATTGCTGAGACTGGAAGCGGCAAAACGGCTGCGTTTGCGCTCCCGATTCTCCAAGCTCTCCTCGACAAACCTCAGCCCCTCTTCGCCTTGGTTCTCGCGCCCACAAGAGAGCTTGCCGCCCAGATTGCGCAGGCGTTCGAAGCGCTTGGATCCCTAATATCGCTTCGATGTGCTCTTATACTCGGTGGTCTGGACATGGTACAACAAGCCATTGCGCTCGGGAAGAAGCCCCATGTAGTTGTTGCGACCCCTGGTCGGTTGTTAGATCACCTGGAGAAGACGAAGGGCTTCAGCTTGTAAGTTGCGCCCAGTCTTGGTCAGCCCGACCGGCGCAGAGCACTTGGATTCGATTTGTCAAAAGCATCATACTTACTTCTGGCACAATAGACGCAACCTTCGCTATCTGGTCATGGACGAAGCTGATCGGTATGCCACCCCTTTCGCAGCCTTAAACGTCATTCTAACAACGGTTAGCCTACTTGACATGGACTTTGGGCCAATTCTTGAAAAGATCCTCAAATTCCTCCCGAGAGAACGGAGGACATTCTTATTTTCTGCCACGATGTCCAGCAAAGTCGAGAGTTTGCAGAGGGCCAGTCTTCGCGACCCTCTCAAAATCAGCATTTCATCGTCCAAGTACCAGACGGTATCGACACTGGTTCAGAACTACATTTTCATCCCCCACATGCACAAGGACACTTACCTGATATACCTGTGCAACGAGTTCGCTGGGAAGACTATCATCATCTTCACACGGACGGTTCTCGAGACACAGAGAATCGCCATCCTCCTCCGCACGCTCGGCATGGGTGCAATTCCCCTTCACGGCGGGCTCTCCCAATCAGCCCGTCTTGGTGCTCTCAACAAGTTCCGTGCCGGTTCCCGCGAGATTCTCGTGGCCACGGACGTGGCCGCACGTGGTCTCGATATCCCCAACGTGGATTGTGTCCTCAACTTTGACCTGCCGCAGGACTCCAAAACATACGTGCATCGTGTCGGCCGTACCGCTCGTGCCGGCAAATCGGGGCATGCGATAAGTATTGTCACGCAATAGTAAGTCCTTACCCGAACACAGAAAGTTTGTCGCCCGCAAAATCTAACCCTGATGAAGCGATCTCGAAATCTGGTTGCGCATCGAAGCGGCGCTGGGGACAAAGCTCAAGGAATATTCCCTAGAGAAGGATGAGGTCATGGTGTTCAAGCCGCGTGTCGAGGAGGCGCAGAGGCATGCCAAAAACGAGATGAAGGCTTTGATTGAGGACCGTGGCAAGAAGGGCTCGGTGCTGAAGGGCGGCAAGGGCCGGAAACGGGGAGCGCCAGGGACAAACAGGGATGATATGGACGCCGAAGAGGGATAATCGTAGAAGAAGGATAGTCGTTGACCAGAATGAAGATTGGGCGGCTCTATAACGATATGCGAGTGGGCGGTGTAAGTAAAGTACGTGAGTAAACAGAAAAAAAGCGTGATTGATCGAGGAATCGAACCCAAAAAGAGAAGCAGACGTTCGAGCCTGGGCAGAAGTCCGGGACAGTCTTTCGTCAACCAGAGCCTGTCCAGGGATTTTCTCAACGCCTGCGCTGGAACCGTTACACCACAACGCCGTTGAAGGTGTAGTGGTTCCTGTTGAAGACCTGCCGCCTTACACATGCCTATATACCCCCGCCCATCGCCCACCTCATGTATCAAAGAACCGGCCAAGTGTTCATTACAGCAGTTGCCTTTCACAACGGAAACTGAGGTGCTAACGCTTGGTCAACGGCGTCGGATATGTACAACTCTCCAACACTGACACGCCCACTGGCCTCCATTCACCCGCCCTCCGTCAGTACCCTAGTCCAATCAAACTTCCTCCACCGCTTCTTGAACCCGTCCACCCGCTCGTCATTCCTCGTCCACTTCCCCTGCCGCTTAATCACGTCCGGCTCGGTATCCAGCATGCCCCCAATAACCTCCCTCGCAAACAAATCCCCCTTTGGCCACCGGTCCTCATCCTCCACTACGTGGCCTAACCCCCCATCCAGATTAAACCACACATGAAAGTAGGGCATCTCCTTCGCCAAACTCCGACGAAACGCCAGCTTGCCCAGCCCCTCGCGGGCCTTCTTGGCGGTATCAATGATCTTCTTGTGCTGGGACCACTCCTCATCGGCCGACAGCATGGCCTCGCGAAAAAAGACCGGGGCCGTGTCGCCCAACTCATAAGGAATGGGGACGGCGACGAGAGCGGCGTGCAGGCGACGCCGGTGCGCCGCGGCCGCGTTCTCATAGAAAAGAATCTCGCGCCCCTGCTCGTGGTACAGGCGCGTCAGGGCCTTCATGAAGTTGCGCATCTCCTCCCACTCGTCGTCGTCGCACTCGAGCAGGTTGGTGCGGTGGGACAGCGGGACGATGACGGCGCCGCCCTCGGCGCCCGTCAGCTCCGGCGCTGTGGGCAGGGAGAGGTAGGTGCGCGTGCCGAGCGAGATGACGGGGGCGAGGGGTTGGTTCTGGGGCGGCGCCCGGTCCTCGTGGTAGCAGAGCGGGCACGTGTCCAGGATGCGGTTGAGTTTCTTGTACTCGGCCACGGCAACGTTTTTAAGCGAGGCTTCGTTCTTGTGCACCCTCCGGGCGAGCTTCTCGGCGTTTTCGTCGAGGTACTCAAGGTCATTGTCGAACTTGGCGTCTTTGGCGATGCGCTCGGCTAAGCGGAGACCCTCGCCGCCGGCTTGTCCCCGTGTCCGCCGCTCCTCACGCACCATGTCCTCGATGGACATGTCTTCGTTGGCTTCGACTTGGCCACGCTCGAGGCCCCGCTTGTTGGTCACGGCTTTGACTTCGCCTCGAGGGCCGGCTAGCATGCGATTGTGGGAGGCGTCGAGGACAATGGCATTGCTCGAGGCGGCTCCGGTCTTGAAGGCTGCCATGGCGGCGTTGTACTCCTTCTCGAGCTTGTCGGCTTCAGGGGCATTGCGCAGCTTCGCTTTCATGAGTTGAGCGCGCATCCGGTTGAGGGCGGACTGGTCCATTGGGGGAGCTGGTTGGATCATGTCCTCGATGACCAAGCCCTGCTCGGGTTGTGGAGGCGGAGAGCGCGCTGGTTCGGGCCGCGTCTTGGAAAGTCGCTCGGAATACAGTTCGCCTGTTGGCTTCTCCTTGCCGACGTAGCCCTCACCGTATACTTTCCGCCTGTCTAGTTCCATCTTCTCCTCCCTTGCGTCGTCAAAGTCTTGTAAGCTGCCAAATCTCTCCACCGCAACATCATCGACCGAGCGACCGGTCTGCTCGGCAATTGTGTAAACCGCTTTCAATTTAGTCATCCTCCATTGGGAGCCCTCGTCCCCGAACTTGTAGTTCACTTCCCGGGCCTTGATTGGCGCCAGTTCCTCAACGCTGTCTCCTACCTCAGCCAGCCTTGTATTCAGCTCTCGCTTGTGCAGCACCCTTTTTGATTCTTCTCTCACAGGCGAAGGGCTCTTCCTCTTGGTCCCCCTGTGGAGGTAGTCTACGTCGAGAGCGGATGGCGCCGTCATCCACGAATCTCGAACGAGGGGGACGGTTTCGTCCGGAGCCTTCTCTTCGTCAGGCAACGGAAGGTCCTCCTTTGGGTCCGATTGCTTCAGGTCCTTGGGGTCCTTTCCTCGCCGTCTCTCGTGGTTGCCAACCACACGGTCTCTCGAGCCATCCCTGGACCGATTCCTAGGACTGCGCCGATCCCTAGGCGCCTCTTCCTCGTCTTCCCGGGAACGGCGCGACCGTTTATGCCGATGCCGGTCCTCATCTAAATCATCATCTCTGGATCGGTGATGCGAGCGCCGTTCCCTATCGCTATCGTGGCTCCTATGCTCGTCTCTTTCTCGATCTTTGTGTCTGTGTCTGTGGCTGTGTCTGTCTGCATCGTGATCGCGGTGATGGTGCCTGTGTCTCCGTTCGCGCTTGTCTTCTTTCTCCCGGGCTGCGCGGTCCCGCTCAGCTTTCTCGGCCGCTAGCGCTTTCTCAAAATCTTCGAGACTATTCATTCTGGCTTGCGGCACTGATACTGGTAGGATTGCGAGTGCTGAAGTTGTCAATCAAATGCCAAGCCAAGATTGGAAAGTTCAAACTTGTGAGGTGACGTTATCGTAGGTTACACTACGGTGGATGATTAAGCTAGCTTACAAGGTTTATCTAGTGTGACCCACAAGGCTGTAAAATCGACGCCCCATAAGTCGACGGTGATGAGATTGTTCTGTCTCGTTTTTCCCATCTTCCTTTTGGCTTTGCATTGGCAGTTTCTACCCTAGTGTCAAATTATTTCCTGGCAGTCGACCGCTCGGTGCATATGTCATGATAATGTTTTAGAAGACTGGTCATTTTGCTCCATCAAGCTTCTTTTGCGCATTCGAGCTATTTTAAGCTAGTCCCCGCTTCCAGTGATATCAGAGTTACCGAATCCGTTATTCTGTGAGAGCAATACGTATCTTGTGGCTCAACGCCCAGCCAAATCCACCATAACCCACAACAAAATTTCAATTGTAGGCCACCTTACAGATTTCCATCATCATACAATGAGCGTATTGAAGCCATCAATCTTGCGCACGCATCGATGACCTTGAGTAGGTTGATGCCAGTCCGAAAGCTCGGTCGTTGCGAAGCTCAGGGTCAGGAATTGGAGCGAGGCTGCCATTGCTTACATAAGCCTGTATTGATTCTTCAAGACACCCTGGCAGATGCAGCAAAGGAATTAGGAATGTACTCATTACACTATTGCAAATAGCTTTATCAGGTCGTCGCTCAGTAAGTATAACATTTTAGGTTTTCATTTGCCTTTCAGAGGTATTTAAAAGTCAAATGTGTGCAAGCATATGGCTTGCTCTTCCGTCCTGCAAGAGAGTGCAAGGGGATGAGCGTGTGTAGTGAATTGCGCCACATGCTCTCACAGAATAATGTTTTCACAGAGTTATGGAGTATCCAGGCTCGCCAGGCAACAAGATGCTTCCCTGTTCAACTCCATTGGAACCTTTGTCACAGTCTCATCTACTGTGCAGATCTGTGAAGCATTCTCTGTCGTTGTTTCTACTTCAAGCACCGCGATACTGCCAGGAGTATTGAGTAGTACACGTCTCTTTAGAGTCCCCATGATCTTGAGATCTAGGTAGATAGGTAGGCAATTCTCGGAGACATTGACCGAACAACAACAGAGATTCAGGTGTGTCTTGTATTCTTTCTTGTTCTTATCCATCTTGTCTATACCACGACACGAGTTACCATACCCACTCTCTTATCCATCATTCTTCTAAGCCCCTCCTGAACTTACTCAGCCCCGGCAACGGGCCGCCACCTCTTCGGAGACCCGGTTATCCGGTGCCGAGCTACTCACTGGGGTTCTTGGGGGACCAACCGAGTACCGCGACCCGACGCTGGCCCTTACCCGGCGATTTGGAATTGCGAGACAAAGATAGGCCAACGGCATGTATTGTATGTACAAGATCGCATTCATACCGTTCCTTTTCCGCGTAAATACGTGCACAAAGATCCGAGTACTAATCGAGCGGACTCTTTGTTATCAGGCCTCCGTTTCTTGCATACCCCGGGCAGCACAGCATCGGCCAGTCGCGGATGCAAGCATCAGGGAATTCGCCTGTTCCGAAGGTTTCTGGGCTTGGGCTGACATCCAAACAGGACAGAAACCTCCTCTCGGCATGGTAATGGCCGCCCCTTGCATCGCGGAGCGGAGTTCGCGTGGGCTTGGCTGGGCAGCGGATTGAAGCCTAGATTTGAGAGAGCATACCAATGATGAGAGCAGTGCATGTTTCTCCAGGATAGCTAATGGAATAGTGAATCTAAATAGATTATATTCGTAGTTGATCATCGAGCATCATGAAAGCCTTTCCAAACTCCTGCGTCCGAACATCAAAACATCCTCTTGTACCCACATAGACAAAGCTTCAAACAAGACCGTTGGGTATAAATCAAAAGCCATCCAGTATTACCTTGAAGCCCCTAAGGTTGCGGTAACAGATGCGAACCAGTTCACTGCGCGTAATTGTACCGCTGGGGCAATTGCCCATGCCCGTACTGAGGTTGTGGCGGCACTACCTTGGCGTAATCTGCTGGATTATACGGGGGATAATTGGATGGAGGAGGCATGCGCCTGTCCCCCTTTTGAGCGTCCCGGTGTTCCTCTGTTGTTTCCTGGTGCGGGGCCAGTTGAGATGGGAAGCCCTTGTTATCCGGGGCCCCAACACTTGAAGTATAAGAGGTAGGTCGCGAGCCGCCTGCGGACCACTGCCCTCCCAGCGAGGGATTTGGGCTCGAGTGTGGGGGATCAACAAGCGATTCCCGATGCATTTGCGATTGTGAAATTGGTCGGGGTGACATCCTTGCCGGCTGGAGGTCAGCGGACGCATGGTAGAAATCCCCCGGCATTTCCACAGGCATCTGGTTTTCCACATTCGGTGCGGCCGGAAGCTCCTGCGGTACGGCTTGCGCCTGATCATTGTAGCCTTTGAGGCCTGGCTGAGGATTGTAACCGCTGCCGGCAGTGCCGGGTCTGCGTACAGACTGTAGGCGGGGAACGTTATACGGCATGACTGGCGAAGCCGCCGTCATTGGCGGCGAGTTCCCGCCAAGGGTTGGCGAGTAACGAACACCGAGTCCAGTGGGCGACGGCAGCGGCGATCTGAAAGTGCTGCTTCGGTCGGCCGGATTGATCGTCTTGAGCTTCCCATCCTCAATCATCGCCTGAAGCACACCGGCATCGAGCAGTTCGGCCTTCTTGATGATGCGTCTCACCATCTCAGAGCCGGCCTTCTTCATCTGCGACTTGACAAAGCTGTGTACTGTAACATTGCACTTGATCTCAATGTCCTCCCTCAGGTACAGGCCGTCAGAAGGCGCGCCAAGCGCTTTTAACCCGATCTCTGGGATCTCTGGCGGCTCGACGCCGGGTTGGTTGCCGGCGATGCGATACGTGTTTCGCAAATCGACATTCATGGGTGCGTAGATGTGAGTCTGGAGGCCCCACGGCATGTTGTGGAAGCAGCCGTTGAACTTGATGGTCGACGAGCCCATCCTGCCCATGCCTGGTAGGAACTGGATACGCTCCGTGATTTCATACCAGGTCGAATAGTACTCGTCGGTTTCAGCATTTTGTGGAGCTGGGATGGGACGATGTTCGAGAACAAGCGGATTCAGAGTGATAACTTCAGAGTGGGAGTGGAGGATGTCGATTGCCAGCTGCCGCGGGATAAAGCCCGGGATGGGCGTGATCACGGTAAAGGTATCCTTTTTCCGCAACATGGCGGAAGAATTCCCGTTGATCGGATTGCTTGGATTGGATACCTGTTGGGTTGAGAGAACTCGACGGCAATGTGGGATTGCACTGGATCGCGCTGCGCAAGGACCTAGACCAGCAACTGTTGCTGAAAGAAATTGTGAGAAGGGCAGGGGAGATTGACCATCTTATTATCGGGGGCCAGGGTACTGTACTGTTTGGGAGGTCAATCTGCAATTGTGCCACACATTGGTCATTTGTTTGGCCTGGCTACAACTTATTGGTTGTGGCTATGGATGGGCACCAACCGCCCAGAAGGATTTGGATTAATAGCGTCTTTGTCCCCGATACGGCAACATTATTAGAACGATGACGTGAGCCTGCTACAGTTCGTCGGGGCCACTGGGAGAGACCATAACTGTTTCGGGCCTTTCTGTGAGAGTTCTGAGAATCTCCAGTGCTGTACATTTCGCTATCCGTCTCGCTTTGCGCAGCCTTAAGGTAGGTTGGTATGTGCTGCAAAAAGGGAACTGCATGCCCGTGTATATTTGTCCAGCTGCAGGTGCAAACGTTGGGGACAGGCTGCAGTGAGTCGGGTTCTAGCCTAAGCTCTCTCAAGACAGCGGATTCCCCCACCGGCTCCACTCATAACTTAGTCTACATTCGGTTAGGTACGTATGAACAGGTGTTAGCCATACTGTGTAGCCCCGCGGATCCGCAAACCGTTACTGCGGGCCTCGAACAAGTCGAACAGTTTCGCCCCACTATGATAGCATTTTGACCCCACCATGGAATTTCTGCTGCATATCTGAAGTCTGCGGTCCAGACTACTTCTTCTCCGGATTCTTTCACGACTTAAGGACGTATCGCAGATCAAAGCACTCCGCAGGATGGAATCGGAATCAGCAGCGGCAATCACGCCGCAAGGGCAAGCGCCCCAACCTGTGACCATCGTCTGCGTCGGCATGGCAGGTTTGTGATATCCCTCCTCTCCATCTACTGATGTCGCTGATTCTGGGTCTAGGATCTGGCAAGACGACCTTCATGCAAAGAATTAATGCCCATCTACACGCCAAGAAAGAACCACCCTATGTCATCAACCTCGACCCGGCAGTCACTCATGCGCCCTTTCAGAGCAATATCGACATCCGTGATTCGGTCAACTACAAGAAGGTGATGGAAGAGTACAATCTCGGGCCAAATGGGGGGATCATGACATCCCTCAACCTCTTCGCGACAAAAGTGGATCAGGTGCTTGGATTGCTCGAGAAGCGCGCAGCGCCAGACCCCCAGAACCCGAGCCGCAAACCGATCAAGCATATCTTGGTCGACACCCCGGGGCAGATTGAAGTCTTTGTGTGGTCTGCGTCAGGAAGCATCTTGCTCGACTCGCTTGCCTCGTCGTTTCCCACAGTCATCGCCTATATCATTGACACGCCGCGGACCAGCTCCACCTCGACGTTCATGAGCAACATGCTCTATGCCTGCAGCATTCTCTACAAGACCAAGTTGCCCATGATCCTAGTGTTTAACAAGACCGACGCGAAGGATGCGACATTTGCCAAGGAGTGGATGACTGACTACGAAGCTTTCCAGGCGGCTCTGAATGAGGATGAGAATAACAATGCCTTTGGCGGCCAAGAGGGAGGAGAAGGCGTGGGCAGTGGATATATGGGCAGCTTGTTGAACAGTATGAGCCTCATGCTGGAAGAGTTTTACGCTCATCTCAATGTGGTCAGCGTGAGCTCGCTCTATGGTACTGGTATCGACGAGTTCTTCGAGGCCGTACAAGAGAAAGCCGAGGAATTTAGACGGGACTATCAGCCTGAGCGGGATCGCGTGCGGGCCGAGCGGGAAGAGAACAAGAAGAAGCAGCGGGAGAAGGAACTCGAGAAGATGATGAAGGATATGTCAATGGGCGGCACGACGTCAAAAACCGCAGTGGCAGATATCAAGCAGGACGACGACATCGATCCCGTTAGCCCGGATGAGGACAGCGAGGACGAGGTTGATGACGAGGAGGACCGCGAAGGCCTTCAAGCAAGATACGAGGCGGCAATGCTCCACCAGGAGGAGTCAACGGGGACAGAAGCGAGTTTCGCCAAGTATCTCTATTCACAGCGCGGATAGAGCTGTCTGTAGCGGAGGGCTGGCACATCATGGTAGAGCACTTAGGGACTTGGGCCGAGGGGCTTCGGCATGAATAGCATTTATGGGCGTTTGGGCGTGATACCATAATCATTTCTTGGCTATAGCAGAGACAAAATCCGAGGCAGACCTCCCATAATCATATCTGAATGTACCAATCAAAGTGCCTCCCGAAACGCCGATTCCCAACAGATGCTGCCTGCTGTTCGCCGATGAAAAATTCTGCCTTGACACCCGCAAAGAGAGTTGGATACGACCGTACGCTTGTCTCGTTGCAAGCCAAGTGGCCTGCTATCGTGCCTCGAACTGAACCATCCTGCACGTAGTAAAATGTCAACACCTATCCATCTTCCCGCTCATCAGATCTTATATATGCTCACCGCTTCGTCCTCTCCTTGTACAAGACGCGTGCGCCACACTTGTTGCATCTGATAGGCGCACCCTTCTCGAGCGGCACCCGGGCCGCGCAGTCGCCGCAGAGATAGGTCATGGTGGTGTTGTTGTTGTCACCGGCATAGTCGCGCGGCGCGGGGGCACCGCTTCCGCCAAAGCCGCCGGACCACGAGTTTGTGGGGACTTGGTACTGCTCGCGAGACATGATGGTCGAGGTTTTGGTTTTGGGTGAGTCTGATTTCCGATCAGAGTGGTTTGTAAATCCGGATAGGTTTGCGGAAGCGGCGGGGATGGCTGAGATCTGAGAATGAGATGGGGGAGCAAATTTTGGCGGAGGATGACGGCAGAATTCGAGACTAGGGCCAAGGCTGGTTGGGGAATTGGGGCTTCGGGGAGCGTCATGTGACTGTTTAGCTAGCTTACTAAGGTGCCGAAAGTTGCCTGCCGAGCTGCTAAACTGTGATGGCAGGCAAGATCCACATGGATAATTCCAAGCTCCCCGGAGCCGAGGAAGAGCATCTTGTAGCTCCGTCGTCTTGCTCTGGTGTAGATATTCTACTTCTACATCCATCGTTTTGTCAAGCATTCATTCCCCAAATCTCCCAATCTGCTCGTACCAATATCCTATTTTCCTCCGGAAAGAGTGGCTTTGGGACGCGCAGTACCAGTCCTCGAACTCATGCCGAACTACAATGGCACCCAAAAATACACTTCCTCCCTTCCCCCAGCCCCCTCTTCTGCCTTCGATCCCGGCCTCTTTGACAGTGATAACCAGGCGTGCCCCTTTTGCCACATTTCCTCCACCTATAGCCCGTACGACCCATCCTGTCCACCCCCGTCCTCCTCCCCGCTCCTCAACCCCTCTCTAACCTCTCCCCAACCCGCAACCTTCATGGTGCTCTCCACCCCGTGCCTGGTCGCTTTTCTAGACATCATGCCCCTCTCGGCCGGGCACGTCCTGCTGTGTCCGCGGCGGCACCGCGCCAAGCTCACGGATGCGACCCCGGACGAGGCCACCGAGCTGGGCAGGTACCTGCGGATCCTGTCCGCGGCCGTGGTGGAGGCGACGGGGGTGGGCGACTGGAACGTGGTGCAGAACAATGGGGCCGCGGCGGCGCAGGTCGTCCCCCACATGCATTTCCATATCATTCCCCGGCCCGAGCTGCGGGACAAGAGGAGCGAGCGGTTCACGGCGACCATGTTTGGACGGGGCCAGAGGGACGACCTGGATGAGGAGGAGGGCGCTGCGCTTGCAGAACGGATCAGGGAGAAGATGGCTGAGGTTTTGAGAAGAGAGGGCTGTGGGGAAGGGGGAGCAAAGCTGTGAACTTGGCCTCTTGACTGGTCGGGGTCGAGGGTCAATTCACGGTGAGGAACGCCTTCATGGTTATGGCACAACAGGGATATGTCAGGGCTATGAGTAAGTTCTATTTGGTGTCACCAAGCTTGTATGAGTCTGATGCTCCGAGCAGCCTGTTATACCTCTTTCACTCGTCGTCCCCGAAGAACACCTTGACCGGCAGCCAGGCGTCACCACAAACCTTGAAGCGATCCGGGATCGCATCAATCTTAGCCACCTCCTCGTCAGTCAAGCTCCAGCCATCCAGGTCAAAGTTCGCCTTGATCCGCGATTCCGTGACACTCTTCGGAAGAACGCTCCATCCCTTCTGCAAACCCCACATGAGCAGAACCTGCTGCGCACTGCGGTTCTTGGCCTTTGCAATGGACGCGATCGTCTCATTGCTGTACAGCGGCGATTCACTGCTGCCGAGTGGCGAGTATCCCGAGCAATGGATGCCCTTCTCCTTGCAGTACGCAACCAGCTTAGGCGACGGGTTCCCCGGGTGAAGCTCGATCTGGTTGACAGCCGGGACAATCTACATTCGCGAGTCAACATCTCCTTCGACCACAGCATAATGAATGTCGTACAAACCTTGCAGCTTGGATCGTTCAGCAGCCTCTCGAGGTTCTTAATCCCAAAGTTGCTGACACCAATGTTCTTGACCTTGCCGGTGCCAACCAACTTCTGCATCTCCCGCCAGGTATCGACAAAGTCCCAGTCGGGATAGTGCTTCTTGGTGTCGTTGGGATCGGTGCTGGAAGGCCAGTGCATGAGGTAGAGATCAACATAGCTCGTGCCGAGGCTCTCAAGGGAGCTGTCGATCCCCTTGGTCACGTCCTTGTGCCATGTGTTGTCCAGCTTGGTGGTGAGCCAGATCTCCTCCCGCGGCACCCCAGATGCGCGGATGCCGGCACCGACTTCCTTCTCATTGCCGTACGCCAGCGCCGTGTCAATGTGCCGGTACCCCGCCCTCAGGGCCGCCTCGACGGCCTTCTCGACCTGGCCTGGCGGTGATTGCCATGTGCCCAGGCCGATTGCGGGCATAGAGTCGCCCGTGTTGAGCTTGAAGGTCTTACTGGATATGGCATGAGCGGGGGGCAGCTTGGCTGTAGAGTAGGATGGTCACTTACGCGGTGTTCTTGACAGCAGCCATGATTCAGACGAGGTCTTCGAGTCGGCTCACGAAGTGTGATAGAAAGAAAAAGGTGGTGAAAGAGGAGAATACCTACTTTGATTCACATCTTATTAAACCATCTAGCTGGACCAAGACTGCGGGGAAATATTTCGTCCGGTGTAGATAAACACGCAGGACGATTCCAACTTCTTCGATAGCTCAACGACTAGTTGACTAGTGACGTATGTTCGTCCCTTGGCCCGCCGGACTAGACAAAGCTTCCCTGGAAGAACCGCAACTTACTCCATCGCCTCAGCGGGGTTGCTGCAGGCTGTGTGGGTATGTAGTCCTCAAGGGACCACACGGCTGCCGCCTCCTCGGTAGAACCGGCATCACGGTCCGTAGTGTCTTTCTCGGCCTGAGGGTTAGGTGTGAGACAAGGCTTTCGAGAATTCCCACACACATGTGAACACAGAAAGGGCCATGCTATGCTTTTCGGGAGGGGAAGCATTCCCCATCGAGGTTGTGACCCTTTGTTTCCCGTGCTCCGTAAATAAACACCCCTGAGCCGAAAGTGAAACCTTTTAGCGATTGGTATCTGTGTACCACAATGTCTACTGCCATCAACCGATTACGCTCTCTTCATACGAGAAATCTTGGCAAAGGGCAAGCAAGCCTGACTGAGAACCTCAGATCACCAAAAAAAGAGGTATCGATGCGGAGATGCGCTATTACACCGAATCCACCTTTCCCCCTTTTACCCCCCACTCCACACGATTAGTTCCGCCCCAATCAGCCTCTACCTACATCAGCCATCCGTCCCACTGCTCCTAAACGTCGCGCAGAGGGCCGCATAATGATGTGTCAGATCGAGTACATTCTGGGGCAGATTTGTCGCTTGAATTATGCTCCGGATCTTGACGGCCCCCTCGTCCTCGATCAGCAGGCGGATCGTGTGCAGCAGCTCGGGCGAGAACTCGCTGTACCACCGGTACTGCCACGTTACCAACCTGATCGTGGCCGCGACCGTATCGCGCGTGCTCTTTGTCTTCTCGAATACCTTGAGGATTCCCGCCAGCGCCCTGGGGCTGAAGCGCTGCGACAGGCATGCACGGTACGCCTCAACCGCCTCGTCGACGTGCTGCAGGCGCTCGGCCAAGCAGCCGAGAATCTCCCACTCCTCGGCCGACTTCTTGTACTGCATGCTCTGCGCACGGTACTGGGCCATCTGCGTGCGCCATATCGTGTATACGCGCAGATCCTCGTAGAGCACCATGAAGAGGCTGTCCAGCCAGCGCTCGCACAGCCGCTTGTTGTTGAGCCGTGAGAAGTGATTCTCGCTGGAGGCCTGTTGAGACGTCAGCTCTGAATTCAAGGGGAGGGTTTTGTGAGGCTGGCTTACGCTCTCGTCTGCCTTCGCGACCTCCTCCGGGCCGAGGGCGCTGGAAGGCCTTTCAATATCTTTTGCGGATTTATTACCATTGGGAACAGCGAGAGTATGCGCCACAGAATCTTCATCGCTCTCATTGTCAGCCTCGTCAGCTTCAGCTCCTTCTGCACCGTTTCCATCTTCGGGACTATCGCCATTGGTCGCAGGATCCGGGGTCCCACGGATAGCGTCGGTGCTCGCGTTGCGCTTCTTGGGGTAGCTCTGCTGAGCTGACTCGTGTTTCTCGCGGTACTCGTCTTCCATGACAAAGACATTGCTCCTAATCTTGAGCAGCTGGTCCCAGCCAATCTTGGCTGTCATTTCCGTCAGGATGCTGTAAGCTTGCTTGAATGTACCCCGATAGGCGGCGGCGCGGAGGTTCAGCAGACTCGGATCTACCTGCTCAGAGTACCGCGTCTCGGGCTCGCTGTCGATTTCATCCAGCCTCGTCTCGGGTAGGGTTGGTAGATTGATATCTCTCGGTTCCGGCATGACGGGCGCATCTTTATCCTGATAGGTAAACATCGGACATGAGTTCAGGGTAGTGAGTGCGTTCTCCCAGTCTTCCATAGCCACGTATACTTGGGCTAACCTGGCCCATGTACCGAACTCGCTTGGCGCTGCGATTGTGCTCCGGTCAGCGCAGCCGAGGGCCATACGCAGCCTCTCTTCCTTTTGTTCTGGTGTTGCGGCGGTCTCGGCCTTTTTGAGTAAGAATTCCGCCTGGGTGTCGAGCATCACATAGTCCATCGGAGACTCCTTCAGCGCCTCATGGAGAACGCGAATTCCCTGGACCTCCTCATTTCCCATGAACAAGACCTTTGCCAACAAGGACGCTACCTCAGTATTTTGTGTGCGCAGCTTCTCAAAGAGGTTGATAGCGGAGGCGTAGCGTCCAGTGGTATGGAAATACTTGAGTAAGCCAGCTGTGAGGTGGTTCGAGACCAGATTAGGGACTTGCACGACGGAGTCGGATCCAAGTTGCCAGCCTGCGAATGGGTTAGCTGATATGGGTGGCATGGTGCATTTCTATTCCCGTGTCTTACCCCTAAAGAAGAGCTGCTCGGCTGCACTGAGGAACCGATGCTCGGTTTCGGTGTTGGTTACCGGGTTGAAGCGCCTAACGCCGATTATCTTGCGAATGGTATCGCCAGTGCCATCGTCAGCGTAGGAATAAGCGCGTAACACACTGCAGAGGTATGTCTCAAGCCAGAGCTCTTCAGTCGCCTTCTTCTTTTCCCCGCGCTCGTCGACGCAGTAACTCTCAACAGAGCCCGGGAAAGGGGCGTGCACGCGCATGTCAACCCGCGAAAAGGCATTGTAACAGCTGGCGCAGAGTCAGCAGGTGCAAGGTATGGCACTGGAAGGCTCCAAGTTACCAATAGGTCCCCTCGAGCGTCTTACTGGTAGCCGACGGGCCAAACTCCTTGTACGCTAGGGTATTGATGTAGGCGGCGAGACTGGCGGACGAGGAGGCATCCACCCCGGTGACATGATGGTAGACTCCCACCTAGATAGCCATGTCCGAATTAGCATCCGGGTCTCAGCGAGGACACGCAAGACTAACATGTTTTCCAGATTGGCGCAGCGGCTGCTTGACCAGGTGTACGAGGTCCGGAGGGCCAAGCTCGCGAAGGGATATCAGGGAATCGGTGCGCGCATCAATTGCCTCGTGCAATACCTCCTCAGTCAACCTACACATGCACACATCAGTCCCCAGTGTTCTTGGCAAGGCGGGATCGGGAGTAGAGCGGGAGCGCAGACTCAGGAACAGCGGGCGCAACCATGGCGAGAGACGCTTTCGCACCGCCGTTGTCGTCGACGGGCGTAGGGTTGGGTTCGATTGGAACTAGCTCAGCAAACTGGAAGATTGGAGCACTTCAAATTCACAATGATAGAGAGCTGCCAAGGGCGATGCATCGGTCGTGGATGCCTTGGGTAGACTCAATCGGGAGATGTCAGGGGTGCGAGGGTCAGGCTGGTAAACTGGAAAGGAGTGGGTTGACGATCCGTTGGCCTGTTCCGGGTTTCTTTGTATCCAAGCGATTGTCTGTACTTTTTATTGTTGCCCAAGTGGGCTAACATTGCTCGAGGTAGCTTCCACCGGAAGGAAGAGTGGACAGCTGCGAAGCTTGTTCTTCTGCTTCTGTTGACGCACGGACCTAGCACCCACAGCTTAGTGGACAGACACTTAAACACTTTCATAGGCTACAGTAGCTCGTCTCATTAACGCGCTCCAACGCTCCAACGTGGTTGAACTCGATTGCAGTGCTTGTCGCGTCGCACCCGAGTGCCGATCGCGAATGCCAGGCCACCCTTGGCAAATCATACATAGTTGCGGGCTTGCGGCATGGCAAACGCAGTAATTCCAGCCTACCTTTGTCGCCAACTCTGATTGTGGATTCCTTCCTGGCTACAGGGGACAGGAGGTAACTAGAGATTCATGATACCCTCTTGTTGGCGACAAAGATGGTAAGCCGGCGAATGCTTTGTTTTCGAGTTTATGGTGCTAACTGGGCCATCTGCAGGCCGCCTTCTCGGCCATCAACGTCGAACCTGAAGAGAATGTCGACGAAGAGGTTGATACCACCAAGGATCTTCAGGTATATTGCCTCTTCCCGGATCTTCTCGATCTCAATGGCCTCTAATCCATCCCCCTCTAGGTCGACGATGCTTTAAAGCTCTTCCAGACCGCTCTCAAACTCCACTCACAAGGGCCCCGATTCTTCGACCAGGCTTCCGCTGCCTACGATGCGCTCTTCGCCTCCGAAATCTTCAAATACCCCGAGAGCAAGACCGAGTACGAACGCAATGAGTTGGGGACGGACGGGGCAAACCTTGCCATCGAGCCTACTCTTGCCCCAGGCCTAGATGTCCTCGGGGCGGAAGCCGACGGCATTGGGAGCACACTTCCTCAGGCTCTCTACTTGTCTTACAAAAACCACGGCCAGTTCATTGTCGACCGCATTAAGCACAAGCTCCGCACTGCCGCGACGACAAAAGAGACTTTACTGCGAGACAATGCGGTTCAGGATGATGCCCGGAGAGCTCTTTACGACTTCAGCGCGGCATTGGATCGGGATCCCTCAGATGCTGAGCTCTGGAGAAAGGCCGCTCGCGTGGCCGCCTTTCTTACAAGCGCACGTATAAGTCGCTACAGCCTGGAGGCTGCCGTAGAGCTGGATGATGATCCATGCGTGGATGAAGTCGAACCCCCATCTCTGGCTGAGGGTTTCGCCGGAGGACAGCTTAAAAAGCAACTTCTAGTTCTGGACGATAAGATGGCATTGAGCCACCCTGTCATGAAGCCCTTCCTTGAAAAGGGCATGCCACCATATCTGACTCGCTTCATGGATCCCATGCCTTTCCTTCCCGATCCGACCACGTCTCTGCCGATCTCGAGACCACCCGCAGCAGAAATTGCTTCCCCCATTCTCTCGGTGTCCCTTTCGACCTCGTCTTGGACAGAACTGGGCACTGTCTTACTCCGAGTCATCAGAGAAGAAGGCTTTTCAGGGCGCGCCATTTCCATTTCACTGCCATGTGAAGACAACACAGCGGAGATTCAAATGGAAATAGACCAGCAATTACAACCGCCGAGGCCAACACCATCTCCGGAAAATCCTCCAGAAGCCACGCCAGCAGGAGAGCCAGCTACGGAGCAGTTGGTGGACGGAGAAACGGCAGCACAGGAGGCTAAGTCGGCTGCGACTGAGGCCAGCCAACCCAATGAACAATCCGCGAAAGAGCGAAGCAGCTCCATGCCGACTCGGAAGCGGTCACAATCCGCAGCCGGAATCCACGACGCCCCTGAAGATGAAAATGTGGACTTCAAGAGGAGCAAGAGGACTAGACGCCGAGATACCGCCGCGGAGGAGGCTATGGACCCCGCTACTTTTCTCGCGACACAGCTCCAACCATTGCAGGCTGCCGATCAGAACTTGTTTCAGACTACAAAAAACCTCCTGGAGAATCTCGGAGTGACAGATAGGGTGACACTAGAGAGGATTGCCGAAATCCTCGACTCCTGTGCTTCGGATGACCGAACAGGCAAAATTCAGAACCCGGCCACCATCGATCTACGAGATGCCATCACGAACTTCGATGAGGACACAGCGACGGTTTTGCTGAGTAAAAGGGAACTGCCCCAGCTGAGCCTCTCCGCATTCCTCGAACATGCCAAATCCGGGTCTCAACGAGCCCATGAGGCCCCGGCTTTTGATGATAGGCAAGGTATCAGAGACTTTGTCAACCGGATGAACGCTGGATGGAACACAATACACGACCTCACTTTTGAATACGTGAAAGCGCTGACACATACATACTCCACATCGAAGTGGCCAGACTCGCTGAAGACAACAGTAATAGAAGTCATTGGCCAAGGGGACGAAAGCATCTACAACAGGATCGTCCACGAAATCTCCCTTTGCCAGAGGGATAGCCAAGGGGCGGCATTCTCTGAGCTTGCAGACCTCGTGCAGATGCTTTTTGAACTCCATCTTGACGTCTACGAGCGCATCACGAACCCAAACAACCCTCTGGATCAGACCATGAGGCTGGAAGCGAAGGATAGGCTTGACCGGTGGATGAATATGGCGATCGAAGTTGCACGACTGCGGGATGCCGAGCCGAGCGAAAACTTGTCGCTTCGTCTTCTATGGGCAGGAGTCGCTTCAACCACATTGGGTAAAGGTACCCCGCGGGACCATGTGCTTAACTGCTGGCATAGCTTGCGAGACTTCCTTGCTAGCTTTCCTGGTGCCGAACTCAGTTTGCCCAATACCGCCGTCATCACTGAGATCTCAGTTCATGCCGCAGAGCGTGAGATATCCAAGCTCACAACCATGGACTTCTTCTTGGGTCTGTTCCAAGAGGACCTAGGCAACCCGGTGTCTGTGATTGAAAGCCTTGAGCCCGTTCTGAACCCCGAGAGTGTCTACATCAACATACCAGTCTCCCCCGACCCGAACGAGGTCAATGGCGATCACGACAAACCAAAATTTCACAGGCGTCCCATTACAGAGTGCGCCAGTCAGGAGCTGGTGGACCTGTGGAAATTCCTCAAGGCCAGCAGCACCGAACTGCGGCTGCTGCTCTGGTCAAGGCTCGGTGAGGCTTATGGCAAGATTCAGTATACCACAAAGCAGTTTTCGTGCTTTCTGCGCAGCATCGAAATCATCATTGCCGACTTCGAGCGGGACGAATATATCAATACGCCAACTGAACCCAGGAGAGGGTTGTTTATGAGTATGCTAAAAGCCCTGGACGATCTTATCATACAGTCTTTGCACCTGGCCTTGAACGACAACAGCTCCTTTGACATCGTTGACGAGGATCACTTGAGGTCCAGCATGTCTGCTCTCGCAAAGGTGAGTTGCCTTTTGCACGTTGCGGCCATGTATGAGGATGAGACGCGCATCGGGATGACGCCGGCCCCAGCAAATGGCTCGACCCTGCGAGCCTTCCTCAATAAGCTCCAAGAGATGCAAGTGAGGGCATGGTCACTCCAGTACACGATGCTCAAGGTTGGCATGAATCAGCACCAGGACATCTTCCCGAGGCCCGAAAATGATCTTGCCGATTACCTGGCTGCCGTGCATCAGGTTCTCGGCCTACGGAAATGCTGCAAGTCCTCCAACAAGATATTCCTTAAGATGATGCGCGTTGAGCTTTTGAAGCAGAAGAACATCGAGAACTGGGAAGACTATCTGGGCCAGGTACTCTACGATCTACACGGTCTGAAACTTGGTGTCGGCATCTGGGACGTGCAGGATCACGGCTGCGAACCCGAGAACCTGGAAAAACGCCAGGCCCTGCAACTTGTCGAGAAGATCATGGTGCTGGCAAACAGGATGTCGATGAAGGACCTCCTGAAATCGGACCTCAAGACGACGATTGAGCGGATGCAGCAGGCCATCGGCTCAGCGAAGTCCAGTCCACAAATGGCCCACAATCTTCGCAATTATACCGAATACCTCAAGGCACCAATCCACCCTCTGCATCTCTACCAGGCGCTCACCGGCAGCATTGATCTCGACGCCGTGTCTATCAACACGCCCGAGAGTGCCCCGGCCAAAAATGGCTGGTTTTTCTTGTTGGGCATGATTGCTCTTACCAAGTTCAAGGGCGTGGATCTCAATCGCCGCCAGACGCCAGGTGCTACTGATGACCTCAGAATCGGGGCCACCTTTCTGCGGCTCCAACTCCAATACACGCCTGACCGCTGGGACGCATGGTTTCGCCTTGCGGAGTGCTTCGACTACGAGTTGGAAGAGTCTGTGCTCTGGACTGCTGATAAGATGAACAAGGAGCGTGCTGAGCTGGTCCGGTTCCAGCGGCAGGCAATCCACAGCTACATCATGGCCCTGTCGCATTCCTATGCTTGGGCGTCTCAACCCGCGGTTCTCACGTCGTTGGAGAACGACGAGGAAGCTCTCTACGAAATGTACCAGGAGTTCGGGATGCGAATGTACTCGTCAAGCCGCGAGCCCTTTGCAATGGAGCCCTTCAAACATGAGGACCACCAGAGATTTTTCATCGGGAACGAAGGTTCAGGGACGTACAAGAAGATTCAGCACAACCAGATGTCGGACTACCAGGTATGGAAGTTTGCGGCCCACCTTTTCCGGAAGGCCATGGCAGGCAAACCTAAAGATTGGAAAAATCCATACATGGTAGCGAAGTGTCTGTGGAAGATGTATCAAAAGCCATCAGAAGAGCTGGACAAGATGAATCGCCTGCATAAGCCCACAGTACAAAAAGTCCTTGACGCACTTGAGAAGACGGTTGAGGTGGTGTCGGCGCTGCCCAAGCCCCGACACGGCCAAGATCCCATCCTTGAACCGCATTACAAGATTCTATCAGTCGTTCACAAACTCGTGGCGAGGGGCGACCTCCCGGCTCAGGAAGGTGCAAACATCTTACAGCGCCAGCCGTACGCGCCGGATCGTGGCAAAGAGGTTACGATCGAGAACGCCGATGACTGGGAGGCCTACGTGCTTAGGTGTCTGCGGTACCTTCGAGACAAGGACAAGTCTAACTGGCAGCATCGTCTCATCATCCGGCACGCCCGCATTCTGTTTGACGAGAACGCCAATGACGAAGAAAGCGAAAGCTACGTTGCTGCCAAGGCCGCCTTCACAGTGTTGCGAGAAAGCATGTTCACCAAGACCATGGTGATGAACGTCTGGAAGTGCGATGCTGAACGCCCAGGTCGCCACCATGTCTATACGGAGCGATACATCCGGTACATGGTGAGAGTGCTCGACGTTATGAACGATCGAGCCAACCTAGAAGCCCTTCTCCGCCGGATCCGCAAAAAGGGAGCCGATTTCTACCATTTCCACGAATTGTGGCAATTTTGTGTCGTGACATTCGTGAAGCTGCTCCGGCAGGCCTTCAAGATTGCGGTAACCGGGGAAGACGCGTTCAAGAACCTCAGGCCGGAAGAGTTCGATATCGTCGGCGACAAGATTGCTAAGTGGTCAATAACTCCCGAAGCAGAGAACAGCAGCGCATTGAGTGCCATGAAGGAGGCCGTCGAGCTCAAAAAGCTAAACGCCAATCTTATGAAGGCCAGCCCTATCGACGACCTTATCATCGACTGCTACTCAGCCATCTATCTGCATGTCAAGCCTGAGCTCCCCAAACCAGTCCCCACGCCGAGTGTGGAGGTTGACTCCAGCCAACCCAAGGACGAGGACGGCGGAGCGCACGCAACCGAGCTGAAGAGCAAGCTCCTCCTTGGGTCGCTACTAACCCGAGACAGCCGGGACACCCCTAGCGTGCTGGGCTCCCTCCGCGGCGCGTCGGAGCAGCCAGATAAGGACGAATCGGAGAAGCACTCTGTCGCGGGCGAGGCTGCCCCTCGGAACGCCAAGGTCAGCGGGATCCGCCGCCCAAACATTGTCCGCAAGGCCGAGCAAGCCGTGCAGGCTGTTCTGCGTGCAACTGAGGGGCCGCCTAAATCCGCTGGCGGCAGTGCCAGCGGGGGCGCAAATGGAACAAGCACTGGCGGCAGCGGCAGCTCCAGGACCAGGCTCGGGTCCATGTCGAGCGGAAAGAATGTGCATGGACGGAGGACGCCGCGTGCGGAAGGGGACAGTGAGGAGGAGGGCGGCTCGCGGCATGGAGACGGCGACGACGATGTCGAGATGAAGGATTATGACGACGGGCGGGGCAAGCGCGAGAGACGGCAGCACGATGAGGCCAGCGACATCTCCAGCCCGCCCGGCAGCGTGCATGACTCTGCCGATGACGAGAGTGACCTGAGTGATGTCCCCGCGGATTATGAGGACGATGCGCCGCCTTCGCTGCTGTTTCCCAATCTCAGGCGCAGTGTGGATGCTGCGACGGTGGCTCGGCGGGGAGCTAGGGCCGAAAGTAGCGGAGAGAGCTCTGCTGAGGAGGAAGAGGAGGAGGCGGGGGCGGAGGAGGAGGAGGAGGATGAGGAACGTGACGATGAGGGTGATCATGAGGAGGGCGGGGAAAATGGTGATTATGGCAGAGATGGGGGCGAGAGGCATGGAAACGAAGACGTTGGTGACACTGAGGAAGAGCATGGGTCGGAAAGGGAAGACGAGGAGGAGGAAGATGAGGACAATGAGGAGGAGCACCGGCAAGAAGATGGGGATGAGGATGAAGCCGAAGAAGGCTTGCCCCAGCTGGGAGCTCAAGACGAAGATGGTGCGGATCCTATGGAAGAGGATGAGAGTGAGTAGCCTTCTGTATTGTATTGCAATGTTGTTTGGGTCGGTTTGGGGGTTGGGAAAGCATAGATGAAGGGATTGGTTGGGCGGTTTCGGTAGCTGCCAGGCGTTCGGCGCTTGGTTGCCCTCAACGCAGAAAACTGACAAGTCGATTGCCATATCTCTTTTCCGTGTATTCCTTTTGAGTCAGTTATACCTACATGCCATTCGGGGACATGCTTCTCAGTACAGCGGGCGAGGATGCACTGCGTGTTGCTGAGGGGCCAAATATTGTACAGTACCGTACGAAGTATACGGATACCGTAACAGCTACATAGGTTGCCTACCCCTGTTCGTTTAGTGCGCTGGGAAAGAGCTTGGCCTCTGACAGACTCAGTGGGCTTGGCTTTCACCGGGCCCCCTAGGCTGCCTTGCCTTACAGTGTAGCTGCGCTCCAACGCCTGCCTTGAGCAGCCAACCCTGTCTTCAAGTTGGGCAACGACAACCGGAGTATCAACAAGGTGACCTTCTAGGCAGCAGAAAGCGTTTTACCAACTCTATCGCACTCACACACCATTATATCTATCTCAATCCGAACCACGAACTCATAATCCGTCTTCTGTCGCGGCCCAAATTCCCTCTCTCCTGTATCAGTAACCCGCGGCAGCAAATCTCTACTCTATCCCAACATGGCATCACAAAAACGCATCGCCAAGGTAACGACCGCCCCTTCTTCCCTCCCAATACGTAGTACACCTTGCTAACCGCATGGGTCTCCAATCACCCACCCACCTCAGGAACTAGCAGAATGCACCTCCTCCCCACCGCAGGGCATGACCATCAAGCTGCCCAACGACTCCGACATCCACAAGTGGCACGTAACACTCGAAGGGCCCGAGGGCACCGTGTACGCGGGCGGGAAATTCGGCATCATCGTATCCCTACCAACCGACTACCCCTTCAAAGCTCCCAGCATCACCTTCTCGACGCGCATCTACCACCCCAACGTGACCAACGACAGCCTGGGCAACATTTGTCTGGGGCTGCTCAAACCGGAGAACTGGAAGCCCTCCTCACGACTGTCGAGCGTGCTGGAGGCCGTGCGGGCCTTGCTCGTCGAGCCCCAGCCCGACGACCCGCTCGAGGCCCGCATCGCGGACGAGTACCGCCAGGACCGCAAGGAGTTTGACAAGAACGCGCGCTCGTACGTGCAGCGCTATGCTAAGGGGCCTGTTAAGTTTGAGAGTGGTGGTGGCGAGAGTGGCGGCGGAAGTACTAGTAACACCGGGGGAGGAGGCAACTGAACTGAAGGCGTCGGTGGTAGGTTATATGACATTGACTTCCCTAGGAGATTAGCGGGAGAGGAGAGCCTCCTTACGTCGTGCAAATCTCGGCTTCGGGACGGCGGGGATGGGCACACACACAAACGAAGCCTTGGAGATGCCAAGTGATGATGGGGGCCTAATCAGCTCTAAAGCTGGTGACTGGGGTTATCCAGGGGCCCAGGGGGTGACTGAGCAAGTCCGCTTACCACAAGCAGTCAATTATCAATGTGTGGCATGAGATAGCGCTGAGCCCGAGTCTCTCTGCTCGCTATCAGAGGCACCAATCCGGCGGATAGCCATGAGCAGACCGCTCGTAATGCAGCGAAACTATGTCAACCACTGCCATGATAAGATGACAACAGGCCGTTTCTGCGATTGACCATCTATCGCTACCTCGTGATGCGAGCCATCTTTGATCCCCATCTATGTGTATATAAGTAGTGCCCTCCGCATCCGCAATGGATTGTGCTTCCTTCTTTTTCTCTGCCCATGCCTTATTACCCTCAACAACACCTATGCCCGATTGCCCGCTCCTGCAATGCCGTGCCATGCCACGCCCATGTAATCGCACCACGTAATGCTATGCTTGCCACCAGACAGAGATCACACGATGAATAGAAAACGAGAAAGTGTAAAAAGGGAGAAGATTATAATTACATGAGACTTTGTTCCGGAGCTTCCGATATGTCCGCTTACAGATCTCTTCCTTGCACACCAGGCCGGACGGAGGCCGGAAAGAAAGCGTACCCGACGCAAAACTGGAGACAAAAGAAACCAAATAGAAACGAGTGACTTGTCAGGAACCGGGGTGTACCGCAGAGGGATCTGGGTCAAAGGTTGAGAGAGGCCGTGGCGCGCACTACATCACCTCGGCCGCCCGAGTTTGTTCGCGGTCCTTGCGACGACTGAAAAGATTCCCCTTGCGGCGAAAATCGTCAAGGTCGGCAGCCAAGTCCAGCCCAAACCTGTGCCTGGTCGCCGGTCTTGGGCTGCTGTTCTCGCTGGCTGCCGCTTCTTGCTCGGCTTTCCACCTGCGAATTCCCTCGCGCCGCGCCTCCCGCTTCTCCTCGACCGACTCCTGGCTCAGGTGGCCAATGCCATTGCGCCGTTTGTAACACGTCTCCAGGAGCATGTTGCAGTCAATCATCCGCCGGGGGAATGTCTGCACAACGCCAAACATCTCCATCGGGTCTTGGACCGCCTTGATCTCGGCCTCGCCCAGCTTGAATATTGTCAGGGCAACGCGGAACAAGGTGCGCGAGCCCTCGTAGAAAAACACATCCCAGACACGTAGTACCGTCTCGATTGGCAGAGTTCCGATGAAGCAGGACATGAACCAGGCGGTCATGCAGAGCGTGATCGCAGGCAGCCGATTGGGGTCGTTGATGCTGGCCAAATTCCGCTTGTGCCCGTCTTTAGCCCGTCGTCCCCTGCCCTTTTTCCCGGAGCTCACTTCAAGTTCGTCACCGCCAATTTGCTTCCACACTCCAGGCATCGAATCCTTCAAGGCTAGCATAAGCACGCCCAGATCAACCTTGGACCCTTCCAGACTCATCTCATGGGTGCCCGGGAGGTAGACTCTGGTGATTATGTTGAGAAGCCAGAAAGCCTGTTCCTCGGTCTCTACAAAGAGGAGGAGCAGGCCAGCCAGGAAATTGAGCGACTGGCAATAGCCGATGCGTGGATTATAGAGTGCAAAGGCGTGAAGAACGCGTCGCAGGGACGTAATAATCTCGGGTTCGGGGGTTTGGTTGGACGTGCTCGCCCCAGTTTGGTCGCTGGACTCGCTCGGGGGGGACACCTGTGGCCGAGGGGGCGGCTTAAACCGTATGTTATCGGGAAATGTCCGGTAAAGATCCTTTTCAATGTCATCCACCACCATGGGCTTAACCTCACCCCTTTGCTCCGGTGACGTTGCTGCGCCGTTAGGATCGAGGCCCGCCCGACGCACCAGATCGTCGTAAACTCCGCGATGCTTGCTCAAGATGGCGGGACCTCCTGCATAGTAAAACCAAGCAGCACCCCTCCAATCCGGCGGGATTCCTTTTCGAATGAACCGCTTCGTCTTCGCGCTGCGCGGAGGGAATCGGTTGGGCCGGTCCGTCATAAGAGAGTTGTCTTTGAGAAATGCGATCCACTTTTTGCGCCTCCGGGCCAGATATTCGCTGTAGGTGGCATCCCAAGCATCGTACTCTTGGCGAGTGATGTTTGGGCTTGCCTTCCGAAAACCGTACCGGTCACGGCTTCCGGGCTCCTCTGGTGGTTCCTGCGGGAGGCGAGATTCCGGTGCTGGTGCGAAGGAGCGTGCCTGCGATTGCTCTGCCGTTGGGGGTTGTGTTTGCATTCCAGAAGTCGGCGAGGGCGGCAAGGCGGTCTCGGATTGTGGGGCGTCAAGCTCGTCTCCGCCGTCCAGCATCTTTGCGGAGTCATGTTTCCCCATCGTGTCCGGCTCAACATTGTCTTTCTTAGCCAGTGCCTCCGTAGCCAAACTTAAGCCGATATTGTCGGGTAGCGAGTTGCGAAGCATGGATTTCCTGGCCCTGTAAATCGACTGTCGTTCGGTGGAGAGTTCGGATTCAGGCGTCGGCACCGCACCAGGCATCGGCAAGGTGTCATTCATGGCCTCCAAAATCTTGGCCTTCAGGCCACTCGCATCCGAGTGGCAGCTCGCCGGCCGTGAACCTCCCACGTTGGAATCCCCAGCGTCGACCTCCGTCCTAGGAGCCTTCTCGTCGTCAGGAAACCGCACGCTGCGGCGAATACTTTCGATATCCGAGTCGTTGAAGCCTCTCTCGTACATTCCCATCACGTCCTCCAAGCTCAAACCGTCGTCGATCGAATTAGCTCGCCAGCTCCTTCGCTCATACCCGTTAATAATAGATTGCTCCGTAACGACGCTGCTAGCTTTAGTGATGATGCTGTTTCTCTCGGTTCCAGCTGACGTGAAGACAGTCCCTTGAGCGGTCGAGGCAGTCAGCTGGGACCGGAAACTCGATCTCATCTCGTCACCACCGGCTAACCAGGGTGGGAGCGGTTCCCGAGGGTACGCTTGATGGAGGTTGTGGTTATTAGGAGCTAGTTGTGGCCGAGCAAATGGGCTTGGGGTGCTGGTGACCGTAGGATTCACGGGCCTGAGGGAACTGCTTTTTGGAGCCGAACTAGTCTGGTCGTTTGACGGGCGGGGTGGTATGGAGGAAAATGTACTCGACGAGTGCGACGAAGACGCGGAAAGGCGGCGACTTCTTGGCCAAGGATTGGGAGCCGGAGCTGTGTTATAGTTTGGATTAGTTTGTTCTTTGGTGTTGCTTGTCTGTTGGTCGAAGAGTGGCTCGGCCTGCCAGTGGGACGGCGCCTTCCGCCGTGACAAGGCGCTGTCTGACTGTTGCGACCTAATGCTCGGTCTTCGTGGACGGGAGAAATTCTCCACTGCCATGCTGGCCTCGGTGGGCGTTGGCTGCGGACTTTGGCTGGGTGACTCGCGATTCGAATGCGGGGACAAAGGAGCTAGCTGTTCATAGTGGCGGCCTACAAGCGGAAATTTGCGAGCCTCGGACCATGGAAACTCGGGTTTTGTTGTTTCTGGGATGAATGGGTTGGAAGAAAGACCTGGAAAAGCAGACCGCGGGGGCCGTGGTATCGGCGTCGATTCAGCCCTTGTTCTATGCTGTGATTGGAAGTGATGAGCGGTCGGGCTTGTGCTGGGGCTTGGTCTGCCACTCAGGGAGCTGTAAAAGAAAGAATCGCTGCGAGGGGAAATGAGGTCGGTCGGCACGGGTTTGCTAGATTTCAGTTCGAGGGATGGCTTGGGTGAGCTCGAAGGACGCATTCCGCCATTCGGAGACTTCTGCAGGCGGAATGGGAGGCCAAAAGGCCGGCCGTGGTCAAAAGCATCAGCGCCATCAGCACCGTCAGCACCGTCCGCCTTGTCGTGTTTCAGCCGGGATCCCGCGTTTGGCCATTGCTGTCTGTTCTGTAACCGGAACGCATGCTGGGCCGGTCCGCGGGCCGTTGTCATGCTTCGCTCTTGGTACTGCGGATGCTGTTGGTACTGCTGATAATCTCCGCCTCTGCCGGCCGCCTGGTCTGTCGAGTTGCTGCCCATCATCGCTGCGGCCGTTGGGCAAGAAGATCGGCCAACGGAGCAGGCAGAGGCGAGGTGGAAGAATCATCAGGCACCGCGAAATTCTGATGCTTTCCTTTTTTTCCTGCCCCGGCCACGCCGTGATCAGCGTCGAAATGAGTTCCACACAGGCTCGCGTGCACGTCCTGAATTCTTGGCCGGCGATGGACCCAAGGACCCGCGCTGCTGGGTTGGGCTTCTTTGTGCCAGGGATGGTGGCCTAACTATTTAAGATCCCAGCCGCACCAGGTTCACCACTATTGGCTCGGGCCGCTGCATACAGGGGAAAATCCAAGTTTTCCACCAACGTTAATTACACCACCTAGTACCAGTACTAAGGTACTGTACCTAGGCAGTTTGGTTAGGTCCAGCAATTCGGTCGCAAGCTCCAGATGCTGAAAACGGCGCTGTCATATGGTGATGGACAGAGGTCCCCAAGTATCTGCCGTTCTCCTGCGTTCAGTACAGGTAGTGCCTCGCCCTTGCAGGCTATAGATTGTAAATTGATGATCTCCAAGGGCTTCGGTTAATCAACTTGCACGGCCGGCGAGTCGCCGTGTATGGTCCGATGTGATTGCGCAGCTTGGAATGCGGCGCTATGTCGCTTAACGTTACACGTCAACGAGCTTGGTGGACTGGAGCAAAGCAGACGAGACACACCCGCTCGGGCCGAGAGACATTTTAGGGTTCTTGTCCGCTGCAAAAGCAGGATTCACTAGGAGTTGTTCTCTAGTGTATCATGTATGCATGTGCTAAACATCGCTAACTTATAGAGCTAGGTAGGTAGTTTCTTTATAAACGAGTCGAAGGTTTTTTGACTCAGGTTTCCGTAGGAGACAACAATCGAGATGAAGTTACAGTAAATCCATTATGTTACGATACACCTAACGATAACTCCGTACCTTCCCAATTACCAGCACTCGCGAACACAATCATCACGGTATGTACTTACACAGCGAAGCAACATTTACCGGGTTGCGCATCATAAGAATGAGCACGAAATATAACTACAGTAACCAGCTTGAGCTGCAGAATGGAGCCTTTCTCGGACATGCTATGCCTGACGATTGGTTTCGGGAGCACACTGTTGTAGAGGAAAAGCAACAGTACAATAAGGAATTGGCCTGGCCTCCTGGCCGCCCATTTAAACCCCCTTTAACCCCAGATTGATACGGAAAGCTGCCACTTCCAGGGGTAAAAAAAAGAACTATGAACTCTATTGTCAGGCCCGCCTCTGTCCTGCAGGGCAATTCTCTCACCAAACGGGTTGCAATGCGAACGACACCGTCAGCAAGGTGCCAGGCAAGCGCAAGGGTCGCATGGTTTCGGAAGGCCGTTTGCGCCTGCCGTTGGCGGGCGCTCTGCAGTCCGGGCCACTCGACAAGGAATCTGGAAGTCTTCTACCTAGGGCTGTCAACGACAAGAAACTTCCAAAACCTCCCTTTTCGAGCTTCGCTCCAGCTAAACCCTCGAGTTTCGAATAAGCCTGCCATTCAGACAGGACCAGTAGTATTCCTGAGCGTCCAGCCATCGACCATGCACTCTATTGCAAACTATTCGTGCAGCGACACGAGTTGAGCACAAACGGCGCGACATGAGAAACCGCTCCCCCAGTTGCGCAACACCTAAGCTTTCCGACAAGTCATGAGGACATGGCAACGCCCCGGTTCTCCTTTCAACACGACGGTAGACTCTATTGGCAGTATCTGTGCGTCAAGGCACGCCCAATTCCGTCTGCAATACCTCCGTATCTCCAGCCAGATACAGGATGCTCGGTGCAACATTCCCAATTCCGAGTCACGGATCACTCCCGCTCATCAGTCATCACCTTAGGTCAGCTCCAGGGCCGACTGACCTCGGCGCAAAAATCAACCGATCCGGTTTGCGCCTGCACGTGACGAGATCTCCTGTGGAATCAATGACGTTCCATTTTCGGACTCGGCTGCTTTAGCGGCTGCCCGTACACCTTGGTGTAGCTACGGTAGGGCGGAACTTGCAAGCTGCTCTGTGGTGAGAAGGCGCTCAGAAGACTTTGTTGGACAGCAAGATGCTGCCAAGCGGTCCAAGCTCTGTCGGCTGCTCAGCAACTGGCAGTGGCTAGATTTTTGGATCGTCGGCTAGCGCACGTACCAGTTCGTGGCTCGAGTTCCACCCTTCTTCTCCAAAGCTTCTGCGGAGCTCCAGCCCATCACAGCCAAGGCCTCAGCCACGCTTCCGCGCCGGCAAACAGGTGCCAACTGCCCCAATGTCGCGCGCAAACAGCAACCTCAGTCAAGGGAGCTGCTGGAGCTCCCCGCCCTCCCCCAGCGAGTCTGCCGTGTGCTGACGGCCCCCCTCTTCCCCCACCCCCTTTCCTCTCGCCTTTCCAAGCTGTTCCCCAAGGTAGGGGAAGGTACGTACCCGTTCGCTGGAGCTCCCAGCCTTTGCCCGTCCAACACCCCGAAAACCCCCTTCTTCTCAGCCTTCCTTCCCTTTCCTCTCTTCACCATCCGGCCACTCTCCGTCCACCTACCATCAAACCGGTCCTCTTACACCTCAAAACAGGCTTAATCTTTCCAATTGACACTGCTGCAGCCTGCATTCGGCATGTCCGGACGTAAGAGAAAGCAGGAAGAGGAGGAAGAGCTGGTGTCTCTTCCAAGTGACGAGGAGGAGGAGGAGGAGTAAGTCACTTTCCACTTGTCGCAAAACGGGTTTGATACCATCACCTCTGTCGGCCACATTACGCGACAAAGGACAGACATGTGAATATGAGCGAGTATCTCGGCGCAGCGAGGCGCAAGACCCTTCTCAAGTCGCTGCTGCCTGATGTTCACGGCCATTTTCCTTCTGAATTCCCTGCGCGCTGTCATCCTAAGATGGCAACTGTTGTGGAATTGGTGTTGAACTTCTTTGGCTGACCAGACGCGCATAGGTACGTAGAAGACGACGAAGATGAGGAAGATGTCGAGGACGAGGACGAGGATGATGAGGAATATGATGAGGCCGAAGCTGAAGGTGAAGAAGGCGAAGATGATGAGGAGGAGAATGGCGTCAAAGGTAAGCCTACCGCTGCATTCCATCCTCGCTCCACACAGTCCCGTCTCACAGAGCTGGCTGACGCTCGTCCGCAGAACAAGCTCCTCCCAAGAAGAAGAGAAAGACAGCTGCCGCCCCCGCCGCCGGCGAAGTGCCCCGGAAGAACGGTACTGCCGTGACAAACGGTAACGAAGAAGACGAAAGGGAGGGCGAGGAGGAAGAGTATGACGAAGAAGATGAAGAACAGGACGAGGAGGAGGAAGAGGAAGATGAAGAGGCCGGCGATGAAGACGCGGAAGAAGATGAGGCTGGTGATGATGAGCCCTCAAAGGGAGTCAGCAAGGTCACTGCCGCGGCCGGCGCCGGAAAAGGCGACTCGAAGGCCGTTGCTGCAGGCGGGGATGACGAAGAGGACTGATCTGGTGCTCCATTCTCGGCGCCGTTGGTTTTTTTCTTACGGCGAATCCTTGCAACCACTTTCAGCTTCCCCCCACCTGAAGTTCTGTTGAGACTATCGTTTTTTCTGTTCCGCCGCCTCTTCAACACGAAAGTCGTTGTACCTGCTCTCCGCGTTCGACCATGCGCCGGGGATGCTCTGTGTGCGAATGTGTCTGTCGGCCATCTCGGATTAAAACATCTGCAAAGAATCTTAGTTTGTAACTCTCTGACGGGCAGAAGAATAGATCCATCTCAGTTCGTTGTGTTGACATGATGGCGGTTGCCTACTCTCAGTACTCGTTCCCGTCGTGTTCTGTCACAGGACAATACCCTCACATTGGGCAACTGGGCAGCTGAGACGTCTTTAAGTGCAGCCAGAATCGCCGGTCTTATTTACCATGAAGAACAGAAAGCCTCTAAAAACTTCACAAGAGGGAAATGCCCATGTTTTAAAGGGCTGGCTGCTCCGCACGCAGATGGGATCCAGTGGTGCTCGACTGCCCACGTAGCTCCAGCTATTTTATTACCCGACTCGTCTTCGAGCTTTGGGCCAGCTGCCTTGGGTTGAGGTTTTAGACGTTGCATTTCTTTAATTCCAGCCCAACCCCACCCCTCGGCGAGTCGGCGTTCTAGGCTGCCTCCCTCCCTTGGTGCTATTCTGCCAACTAGTGAAATATCAGTTGTGACTTCGATCCCCAGTGCTCTTCATATTTTCCAGGAAACATCCCTGGTTACACTGCATCGATATTTCTTTCCTCCCAAGCCAAATCTCGATGCTGAACATAAAGCCGTTAGCTTCCATGCGATCTGAGATGGACTGAGAGCAGAGCCATGCAGATAGTTAGGTATGCAGCGTCTAAGTTTGACCTGGGCCTTGCTCGACAACCCTCTGAATGCACTGCACTGCAGGGGCATGCCGTGGAATACCGGTCCCTCATGTTGTCTCGTCCCAAGCCCAATAGGAGGCGGTCATCCCGGAAAACTTCAGGTTGAATGTGAGATATTGCTTAAGGCTCGCACATCACAACGGCTCAGGGTAGGAGCATCGGCAGCAACAGGTTTCGGGTCGGTGGTATTTTGTAAGGTATCGTTGAGGTGATATGTAACTACCTGAGTCCAATGGCGTGATATATCATTAGCGCGACAAACGACCTATGGCTTTGGTTCGATGGAGATTAAACGGACGGTCAGCTCCTGAACATGCTGCCCGCGCATTAGCTTTGCTAGGGGAGGAGGTGGCGTTCATCATAGCCACACGGAAGAGTCCCGGCAGGAATACGGCAGAGGTGGCTAAGGTTACCGGAGAAGCGGGCTCAGGGACGGTGGTCGTAAGGGCCGGCGCGCGCTTGGACAAGGGAAGAGGGAGAGTAAGGTGGGCGAAGTTGAGGTGCTCAACCGCGTGAAATCGTTCTTCGAGTCGTTGGAGAGGGACATGCGGAGCTGGTGGTTGACAGAAAAGAGTTGTAGAACTGCTCTGGCGGGCGACTGGGAGTTGAGAGGGAAGGGAGGAAATGCCGATAGGTGTCATGATAGGTCCGACCTCGTAGCTAAGCAGCTGTAGGTGTAGCAGAAGATGATAATTTAGTACATGGGGAACATCACCAACGCAGCATGAGATGTCAAGATGTGTTGCCTCTATAAGGGGCCGATTTCTTGCTGTCATGGGCTCCTGCTCGGTATTGACCTGACGTCGGGTTCTTTCCGGTCTATATTGGGGCACTCCAATGTCACCGAGCCTTCACAAGGACAATGAAAGTTTCAGAGACAACATGAATGTATACTACTAGTGGCTTTGAGTTGGCTCGACCTTCGACTAGTTCTGCTGCCCAAATCACCCAGATAACCTTTGTCATTTGCTTCCACCGTCGCCAGGAATATGGAATGGATCATGTGTAACAGGTAAACCGACCGCCTAACCCATAATCTCCATCAAAATACCGCGACCTGACACCATAAGCTTATGGAGTCCACCTCCCATTCTCTTTCACAGTGAATGTTATCCTCCACTCATCCATCGGAACAACGGAAAGCTCAGTCTCAAGGGTGGAAGGTATCGATAGCGAGCTGAAACGAATTGGTGATAGGAGTGACCAGGCTCCGCGCGAATCCCTGATAGTCGGCAGGCACCTTCGAGATGATCGCCGTGCTCATCTCATCTGCTGCGTTCTTCTGCAAGCCAAGATTGGCCAAGGTGACTGGTGACATGGAGAGCTTGTCGAACTTTGGTTTGGCGTTGATGATGATGCTCAAGGTGCTGTTGACCGACTTGACAAGAGTGCTCGCGGCATTCGCAACCTCGATGGCTTGCCCGAGATTCAGTGGCTCGCTTTTCTCAGCCGTCTTGGTTCCCTTGATGACAGACACAAGGAGGAAGGTGTTTTCAGTCAGGATGGGCACCATGCCCAACATGCTTCCGTCCCAGTTGGCAACTGAATTGCCCAGATTGGTGGTCACGTTGTGGACTTCTTTCAGCGCTCCAACGATTGCTGTGCCTTCGGCGACAGCTATTCTGAGGAAGGTGAGGGGAACGAGGATGGCGCTGAGCTTCATGTTGTGAGAGGTATGTAGAGAGAAGTTTCTCAGGGCAATGAATGCAGTGCTTCAGGTTCGACACTTGGGCAGACAGGAGTGGTGAGAAGTGAGGAATGGAAATGCGGAAGAGAGTCCCAGCACATCCTTATGTAGGCTATCAACCTGGCACCGCACCTTCCACAAGCGTTCATGCTCCGCCGAACCTTTCGTTTAGGGGGCAGTCACGAGGATGAACACACCCAGCCAGCGGTTACCATTGATCTCCGCTTCCTGCCCGTTCTTACAAGTCTTCAGAGGCAGGGGCCGAGTTCAGGCAGCCCAATCCCGTCCAATCCGCATGGCCTTCGAAAGATGAACGGCCATTGGTAGGTGCGATGGTTGAGGTAGACCACGGGGCACCTTCTTCATCGGTCAAGATGGACCTCAACCCTCTGCGTGCCTCGGTAATCCCCGCGGCCCTGCCGTATCAATGACACAAAGACGAAGGAACTGAAAGCAAGTTCCACGGGTGGAAGTTGTGTGCACTCTACCAACCGGGGACACCCACGCAGAAAATGGACATAACTAAACGCGGACGAGAACAGACAAGAGCCTGGTTTCCGCATTTAATAATTAGATTATGTTTAAAGAGATAGACAGCTGGGCCTTCGGTATGTCATCAACCCTGAAATTTTATGCATGCGCGCTTCGTCCTCATCCATCTTGAAAACCGCCATGGAAGGAAAGCCCACCGAAACTCCTTTTCTCGCGGCTGCTGCACCATGGCAAACGTATCATGCATCGACTCTTCCTCTTCCCGCGTCTGCCGGAGCCGTGGGCCGTGCATAGTATTCTCTCGGTGCCGCGGGAGCTGAGGGTTGTTGCTGAGGGGAGGCGACGCCCGTTGATGGGGGTGCGGGAGCCACGGGTGGTGCATAGTATTCTAGCGGCGCCACGGAATTTGGCCTTTGGTGCCGAGGGGGCACGCCGGCAGCCGTTAGGGGTATGGGCGCATAGTACCCTCCGTACAGGACTCCTTGTTGGGGAGGCACAGAGCCCGACATCCTTGCCATTTGTGGTGGCATCTGAGGCATCATCGTCGGCGGATACTGTGCGCCTTGCGCGCCAAGTTGTGGGCCCAACGGTTGCGCCATTCCGTAAAGGGGATATGGGCTTCCGGGGTAAGGAGCGCCGGCCGGCGCCCCGACGCCGAGGTAGATCGCGCTCAGCTTGGCCTGCTTTCTTGCTTTTTCGAGGTGGTTCGTCTCAACGCAGAATCCAACGAAGAGGACAAAGTGAGTAAGGAGCAGGAGGCAATCAAACGCAAGCAGGACCTGCTCGTAGACGGCGAGCTGCGACGGCGTTATCGATGCTCTATACACGTATTCACGACTGGACGAGTCGTAATAACGGTAGTCATCGAGGTCGATCCCGTATGTCATGTAGAGGGAAGTGGCCACGACAGCCATGATCGCCACGAGCCAGATGATCAGATGGAACGTGACGAGAGCCGCGGGATGCATTCCCTGGCGGCGCTTGGACAGCGCTATTTTCAGGAAGTCCATCCCAATGGTGAGGGCGGCAAGACCGGCCTGTCTTGGTCAGTACTGCGCTGCGTGATTGGTGTCCGGGTTGGGAGAAGGGGGTGGGCAGGGCAATTAGACTCACAGCTGTGCCAGATACGCCAAATTCAACGTTCACTCGGGAAGATTCTCCGGATGCAAATCGAGCAAAGTGCCAACCAAGGGTGATGCCGATGCCAAATATCACTGCGGCAGTTACAATGGATAGGCTTCCCAGAGCAAGTTTCGTTTTATGCCAGCGCGGACTGAATGGACGCTCAAACTGAACTGGGACCGGAGGATATGGAGAATAAGGAACAGGTGGAGCAAAAGGAATGGCAGGCGGGTGTTGCTGGATTTGGGACTTGCGAACCTCCCGGTGAGGAGGAGGAAGGGGTCTCGGGGGCAGCGCCGGGGCGGATCCGCGCTCAGTGTGCTGCCGCCCTTCATTCTCGCTTTGGCGGTGTCCTCTGCGATCCTCTGCCTGCTCGCTTGTACCCTTGTTATCTTGAGGCTTCTCCTCGCTACCTTCAGGTCGTTCCGTCTTCGGTTCCGTAACGGCGCTGTCGTCGCCGGCCATGGTCGGAGTTGCTTCGAACGAAACTACCCGTTTATAATAAGGAATTAATGTTCGATTCAGAGGTGTAAGGAGCGATTCAAAATCACGAAAACAGGTCGGAGGCCAGCCAAAGTCGAGCGATTGACAAGAAACTATATATGTAATGAGCGAGAAGGAACCTGGAAAAGAGCGGGTGGTGGACGGTGGCAGTCCCGGTGCTTTTAAGATTGCAAAAGGTCCCATTCCCCTGTTCGTGAGAAGCGGCCCCCACTCTGCGGATGAGTTATGAGTTTGCCGCTGCGTTAAGGTTGCAAGTCTTGGCGCGGCCTTGTGATGATGCCTGCCTAACCAGTCCCCACCCAACGCAAATGTCAGGATATGGTAGGGAGAGATCGAGAAAATAGAGCAGAGAGCAAGTGCAGAGCCGTTCCCTGTTCATGAACACTTTATAGAACTGGAAACTGGCAATGACTAGGTAGTCTCCTGAGCTTGACTCTTCAATGGGAGATTGGGCCGGTGTGGTATCCAGTAAGCTGGATGTAACCTTGTGTTGGCTTGAACGAACACAAGTTCTTCGCAGGTATTTCATGTCCAGCAATTGGCCACCGGCAATGATCATGAAGGCGCGTCGCTATGCTCACAGCGGTTGCCATCACGCTTGAAGAGGGTCACACTCGCTGCCAGGTTGGGTATCTCTAGAAAGTCGATACATCATAAGTTCGAATGACATTGACCTGCCATTCATTTTATTCCATGGGGTGAACTACTCGCGCTGGAGCACCACGACCAGCCCCATCAATCCAAGCATAACCGTTTTCAACCACGGATGCTCAGAAAGCATGATGGTCACGTACCCGACGAAAGGCAAGTAGCCCACGACGCTCCTGTCCCCTAATGTTAGCATTGTAGTCGTATCCAGATCATCCCACCGGGACTGGACGTCTGTCCTACCCAACAATGTCTTTCCTGTTTAGATAGTCCTGCCCGCGAGCGTACAATTCTGTATCGTCTGCTGCGTTGTTGTCGCCTTTGGTGAGAAGCTTCGCGTCCGGCCTGGAGCTCCAGTCAGTCTGATGAGCACTGGTGCTGCGGGACTTGACAGACCCTGTGCCAAATTTCCGGACAACCCGATGCACAATGGGAATATCTTTCCCTTTCACATTGTAGACGACAATTTCACCAACGTTTGTCTCTGAGAAGAGGTTTCGGTTCCAGAGAAGAAGTAGGTCGCCTCGTTGAAAAGCCGGCTCCATACTGCCCGAGAGAACGACAACGATCGGAGAAGGCGAATCAGTAATCACCGAAAGACCTTTCCACATCTACCTTGAAAAGTCAGCGGCTGGGTATGCAGAAGGAAGACGGGTAGGAGAGGGCGAGTCTCACCATGAAGGCTGTCGACAGGATCAAGCCGAAATTCATCAGCTGTGCGGCAGCCTGCCGCGGATTTTGTAGACTGGAAAGCATCCTGCAGATATGGCCCTTGTCCAATGCCGGCTTTCGACGCTGTTTGTGATGCGAGACAAAATCGCGGCTTCAGGAGGCTTGCTTGCGAGAACCGTTGCTCGGATGTTGTTGCCCATCAACAGCATTGATTGACCACGGTGTTGAATTGGCCGACAGTGATCGGGGGGCATAGGGCCGAAACTGGGGCTCAGCTTAGGTTGACCCACAACACTTGGCACGGATGTAAGGTACCGTTAATACACGTGTAGTGTGCATACAGTACTTTGTGCGAGTCACAGCAATGGATGAGATTGAGAAGTCGTCACAATACCTACACCATGATTGCCATCTATGCCTACTACGGGTAACTCTTGGGTAGGTAAGGTACCTGAAGTAGGCCACATATTCTTCAGACGGCTTTCAGGAAGCCTAGAAGTCTCCGGAGCTAGATTAGGTACCTACCTCTTCACAACATGTTCAATCCGGGCACCTATACGCATCTTGGCGAGACTCAGTCACACACCCTTTTCCATTGCAATGACTCAGCTTCAGACTCCGGCAGGGCATACGGCAAAACGCTATACATACCGTCAATACTCACTCGTTAGGAAGAAACGCTAGAATCGGCGCTACTGCAGCCATGCCTCCAACCGTTGAATCACAGCCAACCAACGTACGCCTTTATCCACTATTTATCGTGGTTGTCGAATTGAAACTGAGAGAGGATCTGAGAGCCGGAGAGAGCTTGGCAGAGCAGTCACGCAAAATCCAGATGTCGCTAGCTGGAACAGGTTAGCGTTTCTTCCTAAGGAGTGAGTATTGACGGTAACACCTTTACAGTCTAACCTGCACATAAGAATACGAGGCACAGGAATAACCTGGGTATAGGAATCAAAATCGGGGTTCCCGAGCGATTTTGTATGGCAAATAAGAATAACCTGGGAAACGGACTTATTCTTACGAATCTTGCTTAGTAACCTATATAAAATCAGGTTTATTCTTATATACAGGTGGGTGAAAGTATGGTTGACTCCCTGACTGGGCCCGGGGACCGAATATCTGACCCTGAAAATAGGCATTTTGGCCCCGATTTTGGCAACTTTTGGCCTGGGTTAGGGTTATGTATGTACCTGGGAGTAGGAATAACCTGGGTATAAGCATCAAAATTGGGGTTCCGGACTTGATTCTTATGTGCAGGTTAGACTGTATCACTGTGGAGTTCTTGACAGACTCCCCTAACCCTTCCCGTCATGCTGAACTGCGTGGTCAAAGCCGAGTTTGGCTGTGAAAGGGCCTTAGCCACACGTGCTGGCAGCACGAAGATGACACCTAGGAGTCTGGTGATTGGCCTTCTACGCTGTACAGTCACTTGAAACAATATTACATGTAAAACTCTCCGGCTCATCTGCCTATATCTCTTGATGTATTGTAACACTTGTACGTATGCAATGAATACAATACACAGAATATTTACAGTACATCTGTATTGTACTGTATGTGCTCCGTACAGTACACAAACAATGTTAGCGGTCGCTCCGTAATGAGCGGTTGCGTCAGCTCGGTCATATGAGCTGCCAACGAAGTCTTAATATATCTCGCTTTCAAAATATCACGCACTTCATTCACAAGTCAATAAGAACCAAGGTACATATACCCCCTACACCACGCTTATGGAAGTGTTGTTTTCGAGACATCAACTTTACGGCAAGTTAAACTAATGTGGGGTTCAACCGTCTCATCGTCGTGAAGGCGATCTGCCCCACCGCAGAATTAGCGGCCTCTATGGCGCATCTAGCCCCACATCTCCCGCATTCTTGGATCGAGTGGGGATCGGGACACATCAGGTCGGGATCAGTTCTTCTTCACCTCCAGGTGATGACAATCATGCGAGGAGGGCAAACGAGGCTGTGCCATCAAGATCGCCTTCTCCTGCGCTGTAAGTGGGCAACCTGTACTTACACGCCCCGCTGGAGCCAATCGCTGCTTAAAGAGGTTTTTCAAGCTACGTCTTGAAATTCAATTCGCCACAAGGGCAATTGACTTGCCCAATCTATGGCCTTTCGATTCTATGGCCAACCGACTGTGGCTAACGGAAGCGGCCTTGATCGGCAATTTCAGCGAAAAAGCCACCATTCACGTTTCGAATGACACATATGGCCATGGTACTCGGGGCGCAGGTCTGAGGTAGGTACTGTGGTAACGTCAACTTCCTGGCAACAGAGTGCGGCGTCTTGGACACGGCAGGGATGAGGTTGTCTCGTGAGATTGAACTTATCAAGCATCAGGTACCGGTAGTAACTCGACGTTTGCTATCGTGAACGGACATCTGCCTCCAAGTCCGCACTTCACGGGGTTACTTTGTATCGCATTCCAACAAAGTTGTGACTCGCAGCTGCCAAGCAACCCTTAACCTGGCAGTCGTCGCAACACAGCCAAGGTAGCTGACCACTCACAGCTGCCTCACCTCAGCCCTTCTGTTTCGAGCCGATCTCGATGTTTCCCAGGCACACAGTCACTCCGCAGGTTGCCCCCCACTCCCACCATCAAATGGTGGTATAAATATCATCATCACCCCCCCTCCAAAACCTCCCCCCTTCTTTTTCTCCCTCCCCCCTGCCACACAACCAACGGGTCGCAAATCTCATCGCTGGAGCTATCTCAGGAATCTTTCCTTCGGGATAGCGCCGCCCGGACCCCGTCAATCTTTTTTGTGCGTCTCTTTCCCTCTCTTTCCTCACCTCCTACATTCTTTTCGTCGCTCTCTTTCAATCCTAGAAAAGGTGGTAAGCAGTAATTCAGAGTCACTCTGTCTCTCGTTTGCCCTACCTTTTCCACCATCCCGCACCTCGAACGTCAACCCGAGCCATTCTCATCACGCTACCGATCAATACCGCCACCATGTTCATGCGCTCGTTTCGAAGCCGCGACGCCAGCGCCTCCCAGCGGGAGGTTGCCTCGACGACGATGGATTCGCAGCATCGTGTGGACAAGTCTGCGAGGCTGATGAGGAAGGGGTCAGTGCGGGATCCCCAGAAAGTGTCGAAATTGCAAAGGTCGCTCAACAGCGAGGATGCCTCGCGCATGCAGTCTGCGCAGGCGAGGATCACTAACAAGTCCCTCGCACCCTCGCCCATTATCACGATGGTGGTGGGCCAGGACTCGCGACTCTTTGCAGCGCACGAAGATGTGCTGCGCCAGGCACCTTTCTTCGACAAGGTCCTGAACGGCAACTTCGTCGATGCGCAGAATAAGAGGATCTCTCTCCCGGACGAGGAACCGGAAGTCTTCAGCGCGATCCTCGAGTATCTTTACAAGGGTGACTACTACCCCCGCTTGTTGCACAACAAGTCCCGCAACTCTTGGGAACTCGAGGACTCACTCCCCCGTCGAGCTACTCCCCACAACTCCCCGACGGTTCACGAATCACCCAAAATCGGAGGTGGTCGCGCAGCACATACACCACAGACCCCTTCGGCTGTCGAGGCGACCGTGTACCTCCCGAGCGTCGGCCAGCATGTGCTCCGCGACACTGTCATCTACTGCGCCGCGGAGCGCTACGGGCTGGAGGAGCTCAAGAGGCTGGCGCTGCGGAAGCAAGGATTGCAGTCCGGCATCGACGTCGGCACGATTCTCCGTAGCGCGCAATACTGCTACGCAAACACGCCCGACTCGGACAGCCGGCTGCGCGCTCATTACCTGGCGCTCATCATCCGGTGCCGCAAGACCTTCAAGCGCAGCGGCACCATGCAGGCCGAGATGGAGAAGTCCGGCAGCGGCGTGTACGGCGATGGAAGTGGGAAGCTATTCTTCGACCTGTTCGTCGCCATGTGCAACCACCTCGACGACGTCATTGAGGCGAGCAATGCGCGGACCCCAAAGACGATTTGAGAGGCTGGAGTCCTTGCACATTGATGCGTAACGAACTGGCCCCTAGCATTCTACAGGCATAACCCGAGGATGCTCAACAAGCAAGGAACTGGGATCGGACTGTGTCTTTTCTGCTCATTTCAGCATCCGGCGTTCAGGTCTTTTCTCATCCAAGCTCCCACATTTTTAATCAGATTGGAACACCATTTGGGAGATTTTTCATTTACCTGAAATATCTTCACTTCTCGAGGTTGGCCGACCAGTTTTGATACAAGATTGGGGAGCGAGAGGGGCTTAATGCCGATACATGATGGGAGCATGTGCAGTAAAGACGTGCGCAGCTCGCCACCCCTCCGCTGTTTCGATTTCTTTGCTTGATCCTCTACTCTCGGAATACTGGGCTGGGCTGGGCTTTCGACGGAACCCTGGCGTTTTTGCTTGTTCTGAACTTTCAGATTGGTTGGCATCATCGCTGGTCGAATGATTGCAGACAGGTACATGACATCAGGGGAAACGAAGGTCGCGGACCAGGAAGCCTCGGTCTTCTCGCCGAACTCGACGTCCAATAACCGACACTAGCAGCACGTCGTTCACACTTGCCGCACTTCAACATCCATCTTCCAAACAACCATGGATCGTGTTCTTTTCTTGCTCTGTCTGCTCAAGCTGGACTTTTTGGGAAACGAAAATAGGCGATGATCTCTCAGCTTTTGGTGCTTTTTCCGGCGTTTGGAAACATGCAAGGAGGCTTGGAGTCGGAACCGCAAATAACACACCACTCTCAGACTGGAACAAGACGGGCAGCGAAGAGGGAGCGAAAAGCCGAAGAACCATCTACTGCTGTCAGTCAAAACGACTGGCGCACCAGTTTCTCAGCCGTTCCCCCGTTTTGCTGCCATACATCGACACCACTCACGCGCTCAGCCGCGAATAATTTCTTTTGTCGACAAACACGTAGGATGATCATGGTTGGACAGAGAAAGGGGCGAGCACTGATACCCCCTGAGAAAGGCCTGCATGGTTGCTTGGCAATTTCTTCTCCTACCGCGCAGGGTAGGGCGGTCTTTCGTTTGTAACGATTGATGATGATGACGATTTCTTGATGAAAAAACTATATCGGGTCGGATATCGGGTTTGACTGCAAGACAGTACTTCCCGAACCGATCTCGCCTGGCTCTACGCCCGCTTGAGGGGCTCCAACATAGGTAATGAGAAATTCGGCCACCTCATCTGATTGGTTCCCATCGTTGGCCTTGTCTTCGTGCTGTGACCACGCCGAACAATGACAACCCTCACGACCATTTAACCTCCATACCCCCAAACTCCACCACCAGCCCTTCCCCTTCTGGAACACCCTTTCCTGGCCGTGCCGCCATAGCCTTCACCTCAACCTCCCCTACCAACAATGTCAGTCACCCACTTTTTCGACCACACGATGTGGGAGCTGGTTCAGATCAGATGGTCACTCACATTCTTCCGGCCGATCCCCAAACACCCAGCAGATCTCCCGCAGCGGCACCTTCTCCCCGCTGTCCAGCACCTGGTACACCCACAGACTCGTCCCGTGCTGATCCTCCTCCCGCGCAATCTCCACCGTCGTCCACCGGTCTGTAGTAGTAGTAGTAGCGTCGGCGCTGCTCGTAGGGGCTTGCAGCTCGGCCACGCTCCAGTCGGCCCAGGCATCGCATGCCACGGTGGAGAGGCGCGGGCTGCCGTTGTAGAACTCGATGCCCGTCTTAATCCATTTTTGAGGAGGGGGAGAGGAGGAGGTGGGTATGGTGGTGAATTCGCGGCGGATGAAGCTCAGCAGGAGACCGCCCTGGTCGTATTGGTCGCGCCAGTTGAATCGTAGCGAGACACGGGCGGAGAGGAAGGAGAGGAGAGGCCCTGCGGACGGCGCTACGCCTGGTGGACGTACGGCCGGAGCTGGTGAGGTAGGGGGTGGTTAGTAGGGTGTGTAGTGTATTGGTTTCTTTGTCTCAGAAGGGGTGGGGAGGGTTGTAGGTGGCCTGGGGCAGCGTGCAGGGGGACAGGAGTGGAAAGTTACCGTTGAAGACGTCTGTTGTGGGAGGCTTGCGCCAGATATCAGTACCTGGCGCCGCGGTGATGGTAAAGAGATTGGTGAGATTTGCGGGACGCATGGTGATCTGGTGGTGGTTGAAGTGAATGCGTTCAATGTGTGTATTTAAGGTACTTTAGGGTGAGAGTCAAATTGAAGACATCGCGGGAGCTCTGTGCCCTCTATATATAAGCTGCCGTTTTACATAGACTTCTGAATACGAGGGCGTATCCCCTAGGCGGATACCCGTACCTAATGCCAATGTGTGTCCACAACTGCAGCATTCGGACTCCTGCCAGAGTTGGTAGCTCCGTCGAGTACCGCACCTACCCCGCGATCTGCCGTTGAAGAGCGTGTTGCAACGGCGGGCCTGCGGCGGGGCATCTGACACAGGTGTGCGGCCCGAGAAGCCGACTAAATCTCGTGCGCCGTCATATAGCGGGTAATAGCAATGGCTTTCTAAGAAGAACAGGCAATCGCAGACATATGAGTTGATGCGTTTGTTCCGCGCGTTGTGGGGACATTTTGGTACCTTGGTGACAGACTGGGGCAGAAGGCAAAAACTTGTTCGAGTTGGAGTTCGAACGCGCACCCTCAGCCGTGCCAAGCCCTGCTGACTCATCGTCTTGGCCGTTGCTTTCACATTTTTGAATGTGCCCACGCACCCCGCTTGACTATCTCGACTTTTCACCCAAATCACACCCCACAGTCTCGGGCTCCCGAACAGGTCCTCCGAGGCCAGTATCGCACTCCTTGGCCGATTCTCACCAATCGCATAACACCCTTTTCATTGAGAGGGCTTTGCTCTGCTATTCGGGATCGCAACGGCAACTGCCTAGGGCGAGCTTCAACTAGAGTTGGTCCCATTTCGACGGCATTCAGTTTGGTTGGTGACGACTCATTGGTTGGGGACGACTCGGTTTTTGAGCCGTTGCTCGACTGGAATTGCTCATCACAGCATGCTTACTTTCATCGCCTTTTGAATACAATCCGCTTAAAGAGACGGAAGGAGCACCCACCGGCGTCAGTTCCCGCAGCAATACACCAGCATCAATCATGTCGTCAGTGGCCTCAATTTCATCGAGACTGGGCGGCGGCCCTGGCTCGGCGAAGACCAAGTCGAAGCGGCCCAATCCCGTCCGCCGAATTATGGACCGGGAGCAGCGTATTCGTGAGAGCTCTGTCGCGTCGTCTCCGTCATCCAGCACACCCGGCTTAGCATCCGCACGCCTCGGAAGAATCTGCAAGAACCCGCAGTGCGACAAGTCCGACATTCGTGATGGAGCCTGCCAGAATTGCGGTCTCGTCGCCGACGACGGCCATGACATTGTCGCCGAGGTCACTTTTGGCGAAACTTCGAACGGCGCGGCCGTGGTGCATGGAAGTTACCTTGCTGCCGACCAGGGTGCAATTCGTCCCACCGGCCGAGGATTCGCCTTTCGACGTGTCGCAGGTGCCGGTGCGAGCGAGGCCAGGGAACGTAGTCTCAGGGAAGCCAAGCAACTCCTAACCCAGTTCTCATACCAGCTTGGCATACCTCAGTATATGGTTGAACAAGCTTTCCAACTCTATAAAGTTGCCGCAAATAGCAACTTTGTCCAGGGCCGCCGCAAGAACACCGTGGCAGCCATCTGCATGTACGCCGCCTGCCGGAAGGAGGAGAGCAACAAGGTCATGCTGATTGATCTGGCCGACATCATCAAGACGGACGTCTTCCTGCTGGGCCGCAGCTATAAGGAATTGCTTTCGCAGCTTCCAGATTTGAAAGACGGCACCAAGCCCATCATCATCGAGGACCTTATTTTTCGGTTTGCCAGCAAGCTCGAATTCCTGCATGACACAAACAAGGTAGCGCTGTCAGCGATCCGAATTGCCCAGCGCATGCGGCACGATAACATCACACACGGTCGCCGGCCCGCTGGCATCTGTGGTGCGGCCCTCATCATGGCAGCGCGGGCGCATAATTACCGCCGCACAGTAAGGGAAGTCGTCTACATCGCCAAGGTTACCATGGCCACCCTGCAAGAGCGCATGGAGGAATTTGCCAACGTGCCGTCAGCCCAGATGACAATCCGCGAGTTCCACGAGACAGATAAGCTCCCTGAGACTTCGCATGATCCCCCGTTTGTCTATAAGCAAACGAAGGAGTGGCAGGAGAAGCACAAGAAACGGCCTAGGAAGAGGAAGCTGGCACCCAAGACGGCCGACCAAGGAATGCCTGACGCCGGGGAAGGGCAACCAAACGCTGCCAAACGACAAAAGACGAACCATGAACCGCCAACCCCCCTCACAGCCTCCGAGACAGCAATTGCATCAGAGGGCTCGGAGGTGACAGCGCCTCCAACATCTGTGAACCCCACATCGCACACAGAGGCTTCATCCGCTGCCATTGACAAGGATGGATTTGTTATCCCTCCTCTTCCCCAGCAAGATCCGGGCGTGGACCCTAGCATCCACGATCGCTCCATCTTGCAAACCGCAACGGCTTCGATAAACGATCAGCTAGAGGCGCTGGCAGATGAGTTTGGCGAGGCGGAAGAGGAATCTGGCGATGAGTCTGAGGAGGAATTTGATCCCAGTAGCGAGATGGCCATGGCTGCAGCACAAGGAATCCAGGTCCCTGGGATGAAAATGAAGATTAAGCCGAGAGAGGGCCTTCAGGATGCAACCGACGGTAACCCAGCGCGTAACAGGAAGGAGAAGCCGACATTACCCATCGACGAAGAATGGGAGCTTGACGAAACAAATCTGGAGAACGAGATGCAAGGCCATCTCAACGATCCTGCCATGATCGGCGCCTCTGCAGCCGTTACGAAGGACATCGAGGATCGGCGCGAGCGAGAGGCTACTGCTCGGGAGGATCGGTCGGTTAGCCTTCGCCCAGACGCCGATGAAAGTGCCAACGCCCCCAGCGAAGCTGCTGAACCCGAACCGCAACCTGACCCGTCAGATCCCCGCTTCACTCCCAAATCCAGAGTGTCGGATGACCCAATCATTCACGAGGATGAGTTCAAAGACGACCCGGAAGTCATGTTCTGCAAGCTGTCGGAGAAGGACGTACAAATCAAGGAGATGATTTGGGCTAACCATAACAAAGATTACATGCGCAAGGTCCAGCAGAAGATTTTTGAGGCCAAGATGGCCGAGAAGAATCCTCCCAAGCCGAAGCGGAGTCGAGCCAAGAGACCTCGCATCGGAGAGGGCCAGGCAACGCCGGCTGGTTCTGCCGTCGAGGCTACGCAAAACATGCTACGGACCCGGGCGATCAGCACGAAATTAGATTATTCCCGGATGGGTAATCTCTTTGATATTTCCAAGAAGGGGCCTGGCAGCACATTTGGAAGCACCAATTCAGTGGCGAGTCGCAGCGCGCCTCCTAGCGTTGTTGCCAGCGATGCCGGGAGTGGAAGTGAGGATGAGTCGCCCGAAAACGCTAGCCGGACGGGTTCTCTGGCAACCGGCGCTGCCGTCGCCGCCGGTTCTTCCGCGCAGCCCGGGACGGTGGCGAAGACTGCTGATGCTCGTAGCGGCGACGGGGACGATGGAGAGGAAGGAGACGACTATGACCATGAAGATTACGATGCTCAGGATGGCTACCCTGACGAGACATACGGGGAAGGCGACTTCAATCCCTTTGGGGACGACGGGGATGACTACGGTGAAGAGTAGGAGAGGGCCACATCTTCGCCATGCACTGCGGTATGGCCAGGCTGAGACTCATTTGACAAGGAGAAGAGAACGGCTGCATCACTTTTTTGATATCCATTCTCGTATTGGGCACGCCAGGTTTAGACAGGTATCTGGACAGGCCACTATCTGGCCGCGGGTTCAGTGTCAATTGAATAATCATAAGCAGGTCACCTTTCGAAGAACCGGTAGTAATCTGGCACCGTAAGGCGCTTTCATCATTTTATTTCTTGAATTGTTCTGGAGGTGGGGAACACCGAGCACGCTGCATCGTAGGCTTGCAGCCATCCAATGCCATGATGAAGTGGTGTTGGCCGAACTTGGTTCTCGCGCGTGGGCGTTTCGTGACGTGGTGGCTCAAGATGCCGACGCCTCAATGCCAAAGGCCATGCTAACTCTCATCGGGCAAACTGTGCATTGCCATCTTTCCCCCTTGCATGATGGCAATGCTATGGAGATGCAGCGTGACGCACAATACACTAGAATAACTCACCCTTCGGCAGGGAGAGGGGAAGTCCGCTGGCAACCAACCCGATGCCCGGGATCTGGTATCCTCATTCCCACCCAAGTCGATGCTTATAAAGTTGACCTACGGTAACTCACGGTAAACCAACCATCCGCCGGTCCTGCGTTAGGCTCCGGTTCGAATGTCCCCGGTCAGGCACGGGCGGGCACAGACTGGACCAGACGACTCTAGGCAAAATACTTAGGAGTATTGTTTACTGGGCTCACAGGCCAAGATAAGGAATTGCTGGGAGGAGGTTGTCACTAGGTTTCTGCAGGATGTGCCAGTCTGAACTCTGATAACCTTCCAGGTAAAGCCGATGTTCGACAGATTTCTACCCGGGTTCCGTGTCCGACGGTTCTTCGGCGTCGCTTCCCCCTGAATCCGAGCCAGGCGTGCTTACCCTACATATCATACAAGTCTTATCAAGCGCCCATCCGCACCTGCTGCGCCGCTTATCTCACCGACCTCTTCGACATTGTGAACTACCGCCAGCTCCAGAATCCCGCAACCTGCTTCAAATCAGTTGCTATCTATCAGTCATAACCGTTGCCGTTACCCAAACGACAGCAGCAATGACAACAACAATGGATAACACACCTACCGCCCCTGCACCGCACCCTCCATTATACATCGAACCGACCTCCTCGGCAGGCTTCGACTGGGTGAACCACAGCAACCAATGCCCACGCCATTCCTCTCCAGTACCCCCAACATCTCCGTCTCCCTCCTCACCCTCACACTCTCCTTCACCCACCACAACCACAACCACAACCACAAACCCGTGCACCTGCACCTCCAACTTGAAAACCCTGAACTTGATCCTCCCACCTTATTCCCTGCCCGTGTCATGGCTCTGCGGCACCTGTGGCGCGACCCGCTCGGTCCTGGTAATCCTTATTAACCAGCGGGTGGTGGAAGAGTGGTGCTGCGGGTCGCCGGCGCTGCGCGCCGTGTACGACCAGTTCGGGCGCATCTTTTTGTACTGGCGCGACCGGGACCCGGCCGTGTCGGACCTCCGTGATCCGGGGCAGGTGCGTGAGGCGGCGGAGAGGGTGTGGCGGGCTGGTGGAGGGGAGTTGTTGGGTTTGGGTTTGGGCGAGGGTTTTGGGGGAGGGTTGGAGCAGTTTCAGTTGGAGTTGGGCGGCGGTTATCATGATCATGATGATGGGCATGGCGGTGGAACCGTGATGGAAGGGGGGGTGAACTTGAGCGGTAACCTGCTGGGGCAGGTGGCGCCGGTTAGGACGATTTTTGGTGGTGTTCAAGTTGCTGGACGGGGGAAGGGTGGCGTCGTTGAGGCGGTGTGGAAGTGGAGTGGACGTCGGCAGACGAGGTTGTCGTAAGTGTTTTCCGGGTTCCGGTTGAGGTTTTTGAGTACCCCGATGGTGCTTGATGCGGGCCGGGTGAGGTTGCTAACGTCGTGTTGCACTGCAGACAGTCTAGTGTGATCAGTGAAGACTCGCTTGATGAGGAGTTGGCGACAACGGAACAGTGAGACGAGACGTGGGCCTGGAAAGTTGAAAGCGCCTGGGCGTTCTACAGGAGCAGGGCCTCAAAGGGCGTTTAGTCGGTGGCGGTTGGGACTTACATTTGATACCCGGACTCTCATTACCACACAGATTCGTCGGATGCATCAGACGTAACTAGAACTGGACCCTAGGAATCAAGCAGGTGGACTGTGATATGGAAGCATCAAGTAGTCAACTTGAAGCACCTGGAAGGTTCTCATCTCTTTGGCAAGATCATGACTTATACACCATACCGCAAGGAGATGAGGAAACTCTCATCGGAATGCGCCAAATTCAAATGAAATTGAAAAACTACCGAGGGATATAGCCCTCTAAGAACAATGATCTATACCCTGTCCCTAAGTTACCCCAACGCCCGCAATGCAGCAGAAACTGAAAGCATAAGAAACCTAGCAGTCACCCACGCGCTTCACTCACGCTTATTAGTTGTCCGGCCCGTTATCAGGCAGGCCCTGCACCTTCTCCGGGTCCTGAATGAGACCCGCATAACCAGCCCATCTGATACCCTTAAGCCAGATATCGGCCACCTTCTTATAACCGGCATCATTCGGGTGAGTGTCATCAGCCATGTCCTTCTCGGTAGGGCCATTCTTGCCGTGCATGTCGACGAGCACAATACGCTTCTTCTCTTGGCCCAATTTGCGGGCAACGGCGCGGAACTGATTGTTGATGTCCTGGACCCTCTTGTCGACATCGTCCTTCTTGTTCATCAGCAGGGTGCTCAGGACCACCGTGGCGCGGGGGCTCCATTTGTAGACATCACGGATCAGCGCTTCCATCCTGGCGCCGGCCTCGTTCACCTTGAAGTTCTGCACCGCATCGTTGGTGCCCGCGTTGATGAGCACCACGTTGGGCTTGTCGCGGGGCACCGACTCTTTGGCCTTGTCGTGGACCTGCTCGATGCGCATCCCGGGCCAGCCCTCGACGTCGTTGTCGGCCATTTTGCCTCCCTTGCGCGAGCCCACCATGTTGACCGGGTTGCCAAACTCCTTTCGGAGCTGTGTTCGGAGCTGCTCGCGGTACCCGTTGCCGGTTGACGAGGCCTGGCCGTACGTGATGGACGCGCCGAGAGGCATGATGCGCAGAGGCTTGCCCCCGGCCAGGGACTTGGCGCTTTTGACGAATTCCGCCGGGGCTGCGGTCACGAAATTGCTGGCGAGGGAAGCGGCGAGCGCTGGTGAGGGGTTAGCTATAATTTGTTTCCCCTGGGCAAAAGAGGGGGGGCGAAGGGGGGGGGGGGGGGGGGGGGGGGGGGGGGGGGGGGGGGGGGGGGGGGGGGGGGGGGGGGGGGGGGGGGGGGGGGGGGGGGGGGGGGGGGGGGGGGGGGGGGGGGGGGGGGGCGGGTGGTTGTAAGAAACGAACCCAGGACAATGCTTTTCACAAATAGTTGCACCATCTTGAATGTGGTATGGTTGAGAAGACTTGGAGAAGTGGTTTAGTTGGGGTTGAGGTGGTCGTCGATAAAATTATATCACCAGATTGCTATCCAGGTCGTCGAAGGAGACGTATCAAACGACGGCGGGGATGAATGCAGGCCAATTTGCGAGCAATATCGTGACTTTCCGGTCAGCAAGGGTTCCCGTCTCTACTTTGAGAAACTGCCGCTTCGCTCGTCGTGAGGTTAGGCCGTGTGATAGCGGCTAATTGGGCAGGTGATGACCGGCTGGATGAGAGAGGAAGGTGAGACTGTGGTATCAGAGTTGAGGTGACTGGGGAGAAGAAAGATCATTTGACTTGCTTGAAGACAGCAGAGCCATTTTATATACTAGACAACTATATGACGCCGCGATGTGAGATAAATCTACGATGCCGTCGAGAGGTGTTGGCCTGGCGGGTTGCAAAGAGGGCCGCAGGAGCCCAGACCGGCCAGTTGAGGTCCAAGTAAGTCCGACTAGGCCCATTGGCTGTCTGATCCTTCAAGTACCACCATAAGAAACGCTGAGCAGTTAGCAGAGGATACAAGCCTTCGCATTCAGTGTTGCATCCCGTCCGAGTCAGAGGGCTAAGCTCATGCGAATGCAGAGAAACACAAATGAAGTGTTTGAGTCGAGACCCAGTGGGTGAGGACAAACCAACGGACTCCATGAGCTGCTGCTGGAATGAGCTGCGTTGAGCGATCTGTAGCTGCTGCTTGACATCAACCCGGGTCTCGCATGCACTAAAGAGTCCTTCAACGTCGCAATGCTTCGATCGTACCTGGAGATCACCAGCGATCCTGCAGCATCTAAGCATCTTGTGGCTTGATTTGGGCACTGTGGTTGGTTGTTCAGCTTTGACTGCCGAACAGCCTCTTCCGTCCGGCGTCATCCGCCCTGGCGGATGATCTGCCATATCGGCAGTGGATCTGCAACCCCACATTCACTGTAATTACACTAGTGTATATGATACACTGTAAATTCAGGCCCCCGGCATGCTCCAGCCTCCAGGCCAGTCAGGCCAACACTTCAGCATAATGGAGAGTGGGATGCCTGACCAATGTATCCTGGACATCAGCTGAGGCATTGGAATAAAGGAAAGAACAATAAGTTGCCTGGGTCGCCAAGCTCATGCCAAGCCTACCAAAAGTCCCTGAATAGATCACTGTGACCGGAAAACACCAGGTCAAAGTGGGTCCCAGGGGGGTAGTAGGGTGCCCTCTGCGCGCGCAACAGTCAGTAAGCCAGTAAGCCAGCCCAACAGCCAGTTCAATCTTGAAGCCGTAGAATAGGCTCAAAAACGCGATTTCTAAGGTTTTCTTCGAATGCGTT
>NW_027041849.1:178782-184420 GCF_033297395.1 Canariomyces notabilis
AGGGTTACGAAAAGCGTAGAAATCGATGGAATTGACGAAAAACATTAGAAAACGCGTTTTTGGGCCTATTTGGCCAATATCAATAGCTTTAGGAATTCGACTGGCTGTTGGGGTTGACCGCCTGTTGCGCGCGCGTGGGGCACCCTACTACCCCCCTGGGACCCACTTTGACCTGGTGTTTTCCGGTCACAGCAGCGTCGAACCGATCGATCGGGTCCGAGATCCCGGACCGCCCAGATCCACCTTTATTCCGTATATGCAACTGCTATTCAAGATGGGAATAACAAGCGATGTGAAACTGGACGCCGTGCGAGGCGCAGGATCACTATGCTCTTACCTAGTGTACGGCAAGTTACCTTATTTTTTGCGGCGTATGTACCGTTATTGCTATTCTTGGCTTGACGTGTGTTTCAGGGTTGGTGACTTTCCCTAGGTATCATCGTGCCTAAGACCGACATGGGTCCTACGGCAGATGATCGTGAAACATCGAGATCTCATCTCACCGGTGACTTAACGTTAGTAACAACAATCATGACTTTATGGGACTCTAGACCCCTCGTCTAATCGCACACAGAAGGGTATCTCGATACGGAAACATGCAGACCGAAAACTGCCGCCGACTATCACACATTGGCGTCCACAACTGTGCTGTCCACTCCTTCAGCCTCACTATCCACCAATTCATCATAACCCAACCGACTCATTCTGCGCAGGGCCGCCCGAATGGCCGGATCCTGCTCCATCGTCTGCCACAGCTCAACGTCCCACTCCTCCATGCCACCCCTCATCGCCTCCTCGGTCCACAGACCGCCGGCGTCCGCCGATCGGCCGAATGCCCTTCTCCACGTCGACCATTCAAGCCATTTCCAGCCACACCTCCACAACCCCGCCACAATCAGGTTGCGCTTGACCGACCGGTAGGCCAGTTCCAAACATGTAAGAAGTCCTAGAACCGCGATCAGCGCCGCCCACCAGGCGGCGTCTGCGCCGAACCCCGAAAAGAAGCCGTTGCGGACCGCGTAAGGCCAGACTCCAGGGGCATACACTCCCGCCAGAAATACCTGCCAGATCCACCAGCCGCCGGTGGTGATGCCAAACGAGAAGAGGACGATTCCAGTCTTGCAATGCGTGTCAAGGATTCTGGCAAGGACGCAAGCAAGCCGTCAGCGTGGCAGTTCTCAACCCGTTTCTCCTTCCAGGAAAGGACTCACAGAAGCTTCAAGTTGATCCACATCATATTCACCGAGAACACCAGGTTTCCCAGGGCGTAGAGGCCCCCATCCCTCACCGGACCGCCCAAACCACCGTACAACCCCCAGCACAAGAACCACACCAAAACCCCTTCTCCGGCAGCAGCCGCCATCCACCAACAGTAGTCCACCACGTTTAACCCCGCATCCCTCTGCCCAAAGACATACAGCTCAGGCACAGCAAGCAATGTCTCGGCCGCCAGGTCCTGCTCCCACACGCCCGGGACAATGACACAGAGGCTCGTAAAGAGCACGTTGAGCACCGTCAAGCTCCATGACTCGTACAGACTGGTACCCGTGTAGCCGTTGCGGCCCTGGTAGAGGGCGGTGGGCAGGTAGAAAAACATTTCCTTCCAAAAGGTGGCGAGGACGAAGCGGGCGGTGCGTGCGTAGTTCCAGCGGCCGTGGACAAGTAGCAGGCGCGCGAGGAATCGGAACTGCGCGATGGCATAGTCGGCCACGCGTGCGGCCTGCAGTCCCTCACGCCCGGATATGCCCACCCCAACGTGCGCAGCCGCGAGCATGGCCAGGTCGTTCGCTCCGTCGCCGATGGCGAGCGTGAGCGGGCCTGTCGCGGAACAGAACGAAGGGAGCCATCGTCTGGCTGAGCTGGAGGATGCCTTGCGCACAGCGCGGACAAGGAGGGCTTTCTGAGCCGGGGATGCGCGGCAGCAAATTACCGAATCAATTCTCAGGATAAGGCGGTAGAACATGTCTCGTGTTTGGGCGGCGTGGGGTCCCTCTAGGGCGGCAAGCGTGTGTCCATCGATGACGACCACATTGTGGCCTGGGGTGCGAGGGGCGTTAGTCTCGGCTTGTATCTGCATGTCCTCCAACACGGCGAGAACCTGTCCTTTGAGGTCACCCTTGGCAGCATCCAACACAAAGAGATCTGACCCTGGTCGACAGATACGAGCGGAATGAGCGATGTTGATGGCAGTCTCTCTCTTATCCCCCGTAAGCATCCAGATTTTGATATTGGCACGCCGCAGACGGTCAATAGTCTCGGCGACGCCAGGCTGCAGCTGGTCCTCAATTCCTGACGCGCCGATTAGGTCGAGTGACTGTTCTACCAGCTCTGCGGCAGCTTCGATACGTTCTTGTCGGTCGACAAGGCTGGTCTCAGCGGCATGGTACGACTTCTTCCAATCGCTGTATTCTTGTGCGCTCAGAAATCTGTGAGCGAAGAGAAGAGTGCGAAGGCCTTCCGTGGCGAATTCTTCGATCTGGCGGAAGCAGCGCGTGAAAATGGTAGAATCGTCACGGATGGAGGGGTCATCGAGAAAGGCATACTTGCTTGGCAGGCGGTGGATGTGTAGCGAAGGGTTAACGGGGCTAACATTCGTCTTTGGTGAGGTGTCGAAGGACACTGTGCGGGCGCCTAGTCGAGGGAGGGGGCGGACATTAGAAAGAGGGACGACTTTGTCGATATCTAACGACCTGCTTCTGCTCGCATCGGGGCGTTTGCTGCTGACTCCAGCAATAGTACCTTGCCGGGAGAGTGCTATGCTTCGCCGAATCGTCAGGCTTGCGCGACCTCCGAAACTGTTGCGTGGCTCACGGGCCTCGCTCTTGCGCAGTAATTGATGCTCGAACTCGAGGCTTTGGCGTAGTTCTCTGGCCTTTTGTGACGCCAGATCTGCCATCCTCAGCCGTGGGAGGATGGCAGAATCGGCACCCTTGGTGATCATCCAAATACCCCCATCCGGACAGCCCAGAATTATTGACATGCGTTTACGCTTGCTGCTGAACTCGATCACGTCCAAGATCTTGTACGTTCGCTCCGAGTATCCTCCCTCACAGGTTATCCGGAGCGTGACTTCTTGTGTGCTCCTTTGGATCACTAAGAAGCCAAGATCCTGCGCCGCTCTCACGAGGGCAAGCTCGTCCGGAGAAGAGGCCTGAAAGTCGATCTTGCCATCCTTGGACTCTGGGAGACAAGTGTGACAGAGGGCCATTGCGAGAATAAACTGGATGGCACGCCTGGAGAAAGTCGAGTCTGGCCGGAGTCGGATGTATTCAAGCAAGTCTGAGGTAGTGAGAGCGGGCTGGACATGGTCAGGCCGGCCCGTCGACCGCCAATGCGACGATGATCGGCGAGGGGAGGTGGGAGTTGTTGTGTTTAAGGCAAAAGAGATCTGTGAGGGCCCAGCCTCGACAGGGGAGACCTCGGCATGTTCTGCATTTGAGCATAGGCCCCTGGCGTCCATTAGCCCCTTCTCAGCGTTCCTGCCCTCCTTTCCGAGGTCCATTTCATGCAGCCAAGCGGTCCCAGCAACGCTCATCTTGCGGAACTTCATGACATTCTCCGTCAGGGTGCCTGTCTTGTCAGAGAACAGATAGCCTATTTGGCCGAGGTCTTCCAGGATCGTGTTGGTGTTACATCTTGCTGCGGTATGTGACGCTTCGTCGTACATTTCTACGTCAGAATTGACCAGAAACATCTGACCCAACTTTACGATTTCCAAACTGACATACAGAGCCAGAGGAATGACGTTATTGAACTGGATCGCATATCCGAGAATGATATGCGACCATGGAACTGCAAGGCCGGACAAATACCACGTAACCTGCTCATAGGTACGGTGAAAAATGGCGTACCCCCCGGAGCAACCCGCGGTAAGAGAAAGGACAAAGATGACGAGAGTGATAACAATCCTGTTGGCCATGCTTTCGAGCGCCGGCTTCTTGGCACGGGGATGGCGGTTGGCGTTTCTGCGGATCTTGGTCTCTTCCCCGGTGTTGATGACTATGCCGGTCACACTCGAAGTGTTGCGGATTGTGCACCCCCGGTAAACGACCTCGTTGAGGGTGAGGGGAACCGTTTCATTATCGACGGTCACTCTGCCGTCAAACCGATACAGATCCGGGTTCGGGTCCTCAACGACGAACTCGGCAGGGCAAGCACATATGGCTTCGATCGAGGTGCATCCCTTTAGCACCGGCGACACGTACTTGCTCTTGAGATTTGTCTCTCCGTCAAGTGCCATGGTCTCGACGTATGCCAGGCCTTCCTCCCCATCGGTGTGCAGGAGAACGATGTCGGCCGGCACATCGTCGTCCCTGGCTAATTTGATGACATCGCCAACCCTCAGGTCCTTCCATTTGACGGTGCACCACTGCAGTCCATTAGCGCCATCAAGGTGCTGGGAGCCGGTGTTCACATCTCCAAAATGCAACCTCGTTGAGGGCGCTGGGCGCAGCGTGAGCACCGGCCTGGCATTCTCGACCTTGTCGAGACGATGTCTTTTCCAGTCGTCGTAGCCCTCCTTGCAGATTATGAGCAGAACAAAGAACAACAGCGGGAGAATGGTGGTGAAATTTCCTGTCGTACTTATGCCTGGGATAGTCTGTGGGATGCCAACGCAAAGGAGGTAAAAGTTGGCCAGACGTGTAAACTGGAAAATGAGCTGCTTCGGCAGAAAGTCGTAGATGGTATAACGAGAGGTCCGGATGGAGTTAGACACATAGGGGCGCCCCCGGCGCTCGTCAATGAGTGACTGTACGTTGTGCGGTCTCAGGGGGATGCGTCTCCCCTCCTTTGACGGCTGCAGCTCCTCGCGCCGCAGAATGAGCTCAAGAACAACTCGCTGGTATAATTTGCGCACCGCAGAGGTGATGGTATCCGTCCTCGAGGTGCGTGGTGGTCTAGTAGGCAGCGGAATCGCGGCGTCGAGTTTCCTGCTCGGGCTTGGGTCCATCTCGCCGCTGTCACAACCACTCATGACGCCCTCGTGCTTGTCACAACGATTCATGGTCCATAGCCCCCGACCCCAAATCCAGTAATTTCATTCAACGAGCGAGAATGGTGAGGAACGAGAGACTGACGTCACATGTTGCGCGTCCAAAAGTTCAACTGCATTCTTGGAAATGGAACGGAGTTTTAACGAACACGGCGTGGAACGGTGTGACCAGAATGGAATCCAGCATGCGTTGGACTTGGAGAGGGCCCACACGGCCAGCAACGCGCGATGCGAAAAAACGAGAGAAGACGCGATGCATCAAGTAGATGAAGGCTGGCTGGGCCTTATTGTATGTAGCGGGCTCCATTTTGGTTATTTCCACAACTTCTTAGAAGGAACGAGTCTCCAAGAGCACCAAGACTCCAGAGAAACGGCGGTGCCTGGATCGTGCCGGAACAAGGAGCATTCATTGGGTGGAGCTTCAGTACCATCCAGGATCCACACGCTGCCAAGCTACAGCTTCGGATTTAGTTGCCGGGACGGTAAACCGCCTGACGACCTTGCCGGGAGGAGGGGGTCATACAACATAGGCGTGGCAAGCCTGTTAAGGCCAAAACAGCATTTTGGCCCGGAAATCGTGGAATCAGTCCCTTGACGAAGATAACAGTAGCCGACCCTAACAGCCTTACAACGTTAAATTAGACT